>NC_137021.1:22417734-22625234 GCF_032717465.1 Coenobita brevimanus | reverse complement strand
ATTACTACAACTACAGCTACCACAACTACAACTACTACTAATACTACTGTGGGAAATATTTTCCTGCAGAGTGGTTGTGCGCTCTACATTTTGTACGAGTCATCCCTGGTTAAAGGCAAAGGAAAACTAGAGACCGTTGTTAATAGTTCAAGCGGTTTTTATAACCCAGAAAGTACGTTTCTTTAATAATTCTTGTTATTGATAAATTAAATGCTACTGCATTTAACCCTCGTGGACAACTATACATTGTAAATACATGTAATTATATGGAATTTTCCACTGACCTAAACTACGTCTGCGCGTTAGATGACGTGGTGAGGATGGAAAGATTTTCGTGTTAAGCAGCTGTGGAATTAAGATATTTACACAGTTTAAGGGAATATTTGGTTTAACTTTAGAGTAATGCTAGGTGAAATTAGGCTTGACTTCTCGTTCCTATTTCACCTAACGTGGAGCGGGGTCCTCTTTCGAGACCGGAGCTAGTGCAATAAAGAGAGGCAGGACACAAAAACTCTAGGCAACAACCTTTACACGTATATTACCACAGTCAGACACAGGACAAATCAGCAGATATTACAGCACAATATATAGCAATATAAAACCTTATCTAGGATATGTGGGTCTCGTAGGATACTTGCTTCTCTGATAGTAATGACAACACAAACAATCCTAGTGTATCAAGAATGCAGTAAATATAGGCCGTGCGGGGGGGCGTGCGGGGGCGCGGGAAGGGGGTTGAGTCTCACGAGGAGGAGATAGGGGAGGTGCGGGGAGTGACTTGTGGCGGCTAGGGGAAAGTTATGGTAATACTGGAGAGCGGCAGATATTAGCCGTGAAGTTTATATGGTTTCCACTAGCCAAAAGACTTTGGTAATTGATTTTATTCTTTATTCACACTTACTCGGGATATTGGAGTGAGAGAGGGTGGTGAACAAGATTTATGGGTAGCGTGGGGGAGGGAGAGAATACCATTAATACTTCCTTTCACAATATTCCTTCACTGTAATGGGGGTATGTCTTTATAGGGGAATCTCCTGGCGGCACAGGCTTATTAATTGTATAACAGGGATGTCCCTCACACGTAAAGTCAATCAGATCTTGTTCCACACTCTCGTCCTTTAACTTCTCACTGTGATCTGATTTACCCCAATATTCACTATATGAAATCACTGCACAATACTTACATTAGGGGAAATCACACTTAACCTAAATCACTTGTGCTACAATATCACACGTGTTCATCAGGGGGATAGGTAGGAACATGTCGTCGGTGATCCTGCTTGGCTAGGGGCACTGCCAATGCGAGGCGTGCCGAGAGGGCACGGGATAACTCGTAAGGGCGTCCTCTCGCGTCCTGGGCTTCCCGTGGCTTCCGGGCTTGGCTCAGGCGTGTGGCCCTCGGGACTGGGGCCGAATAGCTCCAAGAACCTCTGTGATAAGTCCCGGCGTCGTGGGGGGCGTAGACAGATCACGACCGGGTGTCCTGGGGAGAACCAAGAGAGACTGTGGCTGCGGTCTCCAGCGTCTAGGGGCACCGACAGGGGAGGGCTGCGGCAGCGACTTCCACTGGAGTCCGTCAGGTGCGTCTGCTCTAGAGCCAGGCGTAGGGAACAGAGACCAGGGGAGGCTGGCAGGCCTGTCTGGGTCACTCTGGGACAGGAAGCCTGGGGTCCAGTCTCCTGCCGTGGGGACGTCTCTCTACTCACCTCTCTCTGCACACCCTCGGAATGACCGTAGACTGTCTCACGAGGGAGGGAGCGACAATAGGTCGTTTCTACCAAGACACTCTCGGAGCGACCATAGATCGTCTCACGAGGATGGGAGCGACCATGGATCGTCTCTACTGGAGCACTTTCGGAGCGACCAAGGATCGTCTCACGAGGGAGGGAGCGACAATAGGTCGTTTCTACCAAGACACTCTCAGAGCAACCATAGATCGTCTCACGAGGATGGGAGCGACCATGGATCGTCTCTACCGGAGCACTTTCGGAGCGACCAAGGATCGTCTCACGAGGATGGGAGCGACCATGGATCGTCTCTACCGGAGCACTTTCGGAGCGACCAAGGATCGTCTCACGAGGATGAGAGCGACCATAGATCGTCTCTACCATAGCACTTTCGGAGCGACCATAGATCGTCTCTACCAGAGCACTTTCGGAGCAACCATAGATCGTCTCACAAGGATGAGAGCGACCATGGATCGTCTCTACCGGAGCACTTTCGGAGCGACCATAGATCATCTCACAAGGATGGGAGTGACCATAGATTGTCTTTACCGGAGCACTTTCGGAGCGACCATAGATCGTCTCACGAGGATGGGAGTGACCATAGATCGTCTCTACCAGAGCACTTTCGGAGCGACCATAGATCGTCTCACAAGGATGGGAGCGACCATAGATCGTCTCTACCGGAACACTTTGGGAGCGACCATAGATCGTCTCTACCGGAACACTTTGGGAGCGACCATAGATCGTCTCTACCGGAACACTTTGGGAGCGACCATAGATCGTCTCTACCGGAACACTTTGGGAGCGACCATAGATCGTCTCTACCGGAACACTTTGGGAGCGACCATAGATCGTCTCTACCGGAACACTTTGGGAGCGACCATAGATCGTCTCTACCGGAACACTTTGGGAGCGACCATAGATCGTCTCTACCGGAACACTTTGGGAGCGATCATAGATCGTCTCTACCGGAACACTTTGGGAGCGACCATAGATCGTCTCTACCGGAACACTTTGGGAGCGACCATAGATCGTCTCTACCGGAACACTTTGGGAGCGACCATAGATCGTCTCTACCGGAACACTTTGGGAGCGACCATAGATCGTCTCTACCGGAACACTTTGGGAGCGACCATAGATCGTCTCTACCAGAGGGGCGCCATCTGGAGTATATTTTCTAACTCCACCCCTAGCTGGCTCAGCAATTCCACTCCGTGAAGGTAGAGTCCTTCTCCTACGGTGGCGGCGGCGTGGTGGCTGCACGACACAGGGGAGCACGGCCCGGGCTGACGTGTCGCTGTTGCCGTTAGTTGTGATGGCTGGTGGCGGCTACCCTGTGGGGTCCGTGTGGGGGTGTCGGCGCATCTGCGGGCATACTAAGCTGTTTTTGGCTTGCCCTGTCATCCGGGGTACTATGGTATTCTTCGGGGGCACTGTTTTCCAAGCCACGCATTTTACCACTCTTCCCCTATAAAAAGTCACGTCCTCATGGCTGGAGGTGGAACGCTTGTGTGTTGGAGGTGGTGTAGACGGGCTAGAGGTGTTGCAGCGTAGTTTGCCAGGCGACAGTGTAGGGGTTCTCTTCTTGTGCTGGGTCGTAGGTGAGGAAGAGTGTGGAGGTGGCGGTGGTAGACTGGAGGAGGTTTAGCAGGTGGTGTGGCCCGCGGAGTCTGTGGTTCCTGCCAAGGGTAGGTGCCCATACGGCCCGCTTCACTCTCATCTTGCTTGGTGTGGCTGTCGGTGTGGTTGGGGGCTGAATGCTGGATACTGCGGGGAAGGGCTGGGTTTTGTGCCGTGGTAATGCGGCATTGAGTCTCTGGGGAGTACAGGTAGAGGTGATTTGGGCCTGATGTAGCTTGATGGTGTGAAGTCGTGGAGAGGTGGGTGGTGTAGGGGTGTGTGAGTATCAGGCGCGCGGGCGTGAGAGGCGGCCCAAGCAGGTGGTGGTGGTCTTGAGGGTTGGGGTGGGGGGAGAAGTGGGCGTCTGGGATGGGCGGGTTGTTTTGCGTGTTGTGGGCGCGGTGGGGCGCGGTGTTGGCGGAGTGGGTGTATGGATGGTGGGTGGGGGAGGGGGGGTGGTAGTGGGTTGTGATGAGGGTGTGGTGGCGTGGGCAGAAGATGTGGGAGTGGGCGTTGAGGGGGAGGCCATGGAAGGAAGGGGTGAGGGTGAGGGAGGGGTGGTTGGGGAGGCGTCAGGTGAGGTCCTGGGGGTGGTGGTGGTCGGGAAGGTGGAGATGGTAGGGGGGGCGGAGTGGGAGGGTGAGGAGGAAACATAGCACTCATATGTGACTGTAGAGGGTGGTGCGGGAGCCGGAGGGGGCTGGGGGTGTGGGGCCGGAGCGGGGGAGGTGGGCGTGCGGAAAGACCGCACGTGACGGTTGCGGAGGGTATGGGGAGTGCCGTGATAGTCTACGACTACTTGGTATGGGTTGGGGACTTTGGTGATGGTGTGGGGCCCCGTGAAACGGGGGGTGAGCTTGTGGGGAGTGGGAAGTTGGGTGACGACGACTGTGTCACCCGGGTTGAAAGGGTTGGTGGCTGTGTCGGGTCCAAGGTCTAGGTTCTTTTGTAGGTGGTATATCCGCCCTTTTAGCAGGTGTAGCGGGTCTGTAGTGGGAGCAGAAGCGGGCGGTTGCAGGTGATGGTGTAGGGGTAGTAGGAGGGGGGTTTTGCCAAACATTCTTTCATGGGGGGAAACCCCATCTTCTCGGGGGCACGAATTCATGCCCCATTGGACAATTTTTACATGTGCCGGCCAATCGTCATCTTTTGTAGCCTCAATTCTGGTGCGTAGCTGATTGGTAAGGGTATGATGGCTACGTTCACATACCGCGTTCCCTTGTGGCCAGTATGGTGAGGAGTGGGAGATCTTGTACCTGAAAATCCTGGCTAGTTCTTCCCAGACTTTTCCGGAGAACTTGGGGGCATTATCGGAATGGATGGCTTGGGGAATGCCAAAGTAAGGGAACACGTGTCGGAGCAGGGCATCGGCGACAGTGACGGCATGATGTTCCTTAGCTGGGCAGGCTACTACGAGTTTGGAGTACATGTCTACAAAAGTGATCATGTATATATATCCAGATTTAGGGGGAAGAGGGCCTACTACGTCGATCGCCAGGAGTTGCCAGGGCTTGTGGGCCCGGCGGTCCAGGTGATATCTTTCCCAAGCGCGCAGGTGCAGCAAGTCTGGATAATTTCCTTGGCGAGGGTGGAGGGATTTGGGGCCCAGTAAATATCATTGAACACCTGTAGTAATTTTTGGGGGCCCAAGTGGATGCCGCTGTGAGCATGTAGGTGGCGTAGGGTGTCACGTGCCGCATCGGGGGTCAAGAGGATGTGTCCGGACGGGGTTAGAAGGTGGTCGCCCTGTCGGCACAGCTTGGGGAATAGGTGAGCAGGGATCCAGGGGGGCCGTTCCTTGTGGTGCCAGAGTTGTAGTGGGTCGGGGTCCGGTTGTACCGCGTGGATGGGAAGGCAGGAGAGGGCATCTGCATTGGTGTGGAGCTTTCCGGGTCTGTATGAAATCTCGTACTGAAACTCCTCTAGGGTGTCACACCACCGGACGAGTTGGATGTTATGGGAGTCTGATTGGCTCAACCACTGGAGTGATTGGTGGTCGGTGATTATCGTGACTTGGGTCCTCGAATGATAAGCCCTAAAATATTGGAGGGCTCAGATTATGCCGAGGCATTCTCGCTTGGTGGCGGCATAATTTTTTTCTGCTGGGTTCAGAGTGCGGCTGGTGCAGGCGATGATGTGTTCCCGGCCGGCCTGTACCTGGGCTAGGACGGCGCCTATCGCGGTAAGGGATACATCCGTGTAGAGGCAAAAAGGGAGGGCATAGTCGGGGAAGGCCACGATTGGGGCCGAGACAAGCTTGTCTTTTAGCTGTTGAAAAGCAGCTCGCCGATCCTCGATCCAGAGGAAAGGTTCCCCTTTTCGTGTCAAGTCGTGAAGAGGCTTAGCGATCTGCGCGAATCCCTTCACGAAGCGACGGTAATAGGACGTGAGTCCCAGAAAGGCGCGGACGCCGTGGACATCCTGCGGAGGTGGTATGTCCGCTATGGCACGGAGCTTGTCGGGATCGGGGGAAATTCCTGCTTGGGAAATAGTATGTCCTAGGAACGAGACAGTCTTAACAGCCAGGACACATTTAGAAGGATGTAGCTTGAGGCCTGCCTGGCGAATTCTGGTGAAAACTCGACGGAGGCGCTGCAAGTGATCGGCCCAGGTCTGGCTAAAAACAATGACGTTGTCAAGATAAGCTAAACATATTTCCCAAGTAAGGCCGCTCAGGACAGATTCCATTAGTCTGGAGAAAGTGGCAGGGGCGTTGCAGACGCCGAATGGGAGAACATTGAATTCGTAATGTTTGCCATTACTGGTGGAAAAGGCCGTCTTGCCTCGATGGTCCGGGTGGACGGGGACCTGCCAGTATCCAGACTGGAGGCCGAGGGTAGAAAACCAAGACGTCCCATAGCGGGAGTCTAGGGAATCGTCAATGCGGGGAAGGGGGGTGGCATCTCTAATGGTGACGTCGTTCACACAGCGGTAGTCGATGCAAAACCGCATCGTGCCATCTTTCTTTTTTACTAGAACGACGGGGGTGGACCACGGGCTGGTGGAGGGGGAGATAACACCTGCCTCTTCCATTTCACGCACCTGGCGGTCCTCCTCTTCTCTCTGTCGGGGGTTCTTGCGTCGGGAAGGTTGTCGTATAGGTGGGCCTGTCGTATGGATTTCGTGCGACAGGTACGTAGTATGCCCTATATCTGCTGGTCCTGTTGCAAACAAATCCTGGAAATCCAGGAGGAGGCAACGTAAGGTGTCTGACTGCTGGTTGGAGAGATGGTCAGGGATGGGGGGTAGGGGGGTGGGGTGGTGGGAGGAGGATGGGGCACAGGGCTCAGCTTCCTCCATCTCTCCGATGATAAGCCCTTTGGGAAGGGTGAGAGGGAACGGGGCGAGATTGGCGATGTGGAGGGCGGCGTGGTGGGGAGGGAGGAAGGTGGGGGACACAAGGCAGGCAGAAAGGGGTCTGGAGGGGAGGAGGGGGGAGAATAAAACGGATGGACCTGAGGGCCTGTTAAGGGGCACCCATGCCTCATGGTGAGAGGGGATGATAACAGCAGCGGAGATGGTGGCAGGGAAAGAGGGGGCAGGAGTGGGGTGGAAAGGCACGGGAGGAGGGGAAGAGGGAGGTGGAAAAAGGGGGGGAGAAGGGGGGCACTGGGGGGAGGAAGAGGGCGAATCCTCTGGCCGGGGCCACGGCGTGCATGTGCAAACAGCTGGGGTGGAACGGGGTGGGGGGCGGAACTGGAGTTGTCGGTGGCGACAGTCGATCGTGGCTCCAAGTTTTTGGGGCAAGTCAAACCCTAAATACCCGTCATAACTCCGGCAGGAGGAATAAAAAATGATGAATGGATGTTGGGTGGACACTGGCTGGTGGGTTTCGACCCGTAGGGCCTGAGTTTCCCCACGGATGGGCAGGGGGCCATCCCCCGCGTCCACAAGGTGAGTGGTAGTAGGGCGGAGTGGGCCAAAGCGCGATTTGTAGCGGGAGAAATAGTGGCTGTAAAGGCAGGACCTGGCCGCTCCCGTATCGACTAGTAGTCTGGCCTTCACGCCGTTTATTTTCATCTTGTGGTATACTGGAGGGCGATACTTAGGGGTAATGGCCCCCGCCACCATGGGTTGGTGCGGGGGCGGGCCTAAAAATCCAGCTGGCTAAGGCTTTCGTTCTCCTGTTCCTGCTCCAATTCTCCTGAATGGGGCTCGTCCACGGGCGTCAGCTCGTCCCTTGGGGCCTCGCCTTCTAAGGCAGACACTTTACGCGAACCCGGGCTGTGATTCTGCGGCAAGCAGCTTTAAGCTGGTCCCGTATGTCATGAAGGGGGCAGTGGGAGTTGCAGGCTGTGAATTCCCATGGGTTGATCAGAATTAGGTTCGGGTTTTCTCGTGGGGCGGGGCGCCGACGGGAGGGGTGTGCCCTGGGCGGGCTAGGCGTCGGGGTCGGGCTGGTGTGAGGCAGAGGTGGACGCAGTGTGGCTGGGGGAGCCGGGGGTTGGGTGGGGAATTTCTTAACAACATTAATTTGTTGTGGAGAAGGGCAGGCAGTCAGGAGGCGCCGCATCAGCTGTATATCTCTATCCATGTCTCCTGTTGGGTCATGGATAGTGAAGTGTTATTTCACAACACTTGGGAGTACTCTGAGCAGAGTATTAAATGTATGCTGATCCCGGGTTTCCTCATCTGCCTTCGGGTAGGCAGCAGTAACCAGGCGTCTTGCCTGTATCAGGGTATTATCTAAATCCCCGTCGAATGCAAAACTATCCAATTTGGATAGAGCCACTACTTTCCCTAATGATGGGGTGATGCCTTGTACAGTGAACTTTGTAAAGTTCTGCCAGGTGAGTTCTGGGACGATTTTCGGCGCTATGTTCGCCGCCGCTTTACCCAATAGTGGTAGTGTGACTGCAATTTTTTGTTGGTCATTTTCAAACCCAATATCCAGTAAGGGTTTAATTATTGCCAGATATGTGTGTATATCATACTGGTCGGGGTCAAACTTGGGTAACTGAACGTGCGGTTTGGTTGCCATTTTGCCAAATATTTCCTGATTACCTCTCTCTTATGCCCGGGTCTAGAACCACTGCTGGCCACCAGTGTAATGCTAGGTGAAATTAGACTCGACTTCTCGTTCCTATTTCACCTAACGTGGAGCGGGGTCCTCTTTCGAGACCGGAGCTAGTGCAATAAAGAGAGGCAGGACACAAAAACTCTAGGCAACAACCTTTACACGTATATTACCACAGTCAGACACAGGACAAATCAGCAGATATTACAGCACAATATATAGCAATATAAAACCTTATCTAGGATATGTGGATCTCGCAGGATACTTGCTTCTCTGATAGTAATGACAACACAAACAATCCTAGTGTATCAGGAGTGCAGTAAATATAGGCGCGCGCGGGGGCGTGGGAGGGGGGTTGAGTCTCACCAGGAGGAGATAGGGGAGTTGCGGGGAGTGACTTGTGGCGGCTAGGGGAAAGTTATGGTAGTACTGGAGGGCGGCAGATATTAGCCGTGAAGTTTATATGGTTTCCACTAGCCAAAAGACTTTGGTAATTGATTTTATTTTTGATTTACACTTACTCGAGATATTGGAGTGAGAGAGGGTGGTCAACAAGATTTATGGGTAGCGTGGGGGAGGGAGAGAATACCATTAATAACTCCTTTCACAATATTCCTTCACAGTAATGGGGGTATGTCTTTATAGGGGAATCTCCCGGCGGCACAGGCTTATTAATTGTATAACAGGGATGTCACTCACACGTAAAGTCAATCAGATCTTTTTCCACACTCTCGTCCTTTAACTTCTCACTGTGATCTGATTTACCCCGATATTCACTATATGAAATCACTGCACAATACTTACACTAGGGGAAATCACACTTAACCTAAATCACTCGTGCTACAATATCACACGTGTTCATCAGGGGGATAGGCAGGAACATGTCCTCGGCGATCCTGCTGGGCTAGGGGCACCGCCAATGCGAGGCATGCTGAAAGGGCACGGGATAACTCGTAAGGGCGTCCTCTCGCATCCTGGGCTTCCCGTGGCTTCTGGGCTTGGCTCAGGCATGTGGCCCTCGGGACTGGGGCCGAATAGCTCCAGGAAACTCTGTGATAAGTCCCGGAGTCGTGGGGGGCGTAGAGAGATCATGCCCGGGTGTCCTGGGGAGAACCGAGAGAGACTGTGGGCTGCGGTCTCCAGCGTCTAGGAGCACCGACAGGGGAGGGCTGCGGCAGCGACTTCCACTGGGGTCCGTCAGGTGCGTCTGCTCTAGAGCCAGGCGTAGGGAACAGAGACCAGGGGAGGCTGGGAGGCCTGTCTGGGTCACTCTGGGACAGGAAGCCTGGGCTCCAGTCTCCTGCCGTGGGGACGTCTCTCTACTCACCTCTCTCTGCACACCCTCGGAGCGACCGTAAATCGTCTCACGAGGGAGGGAGCAACAATAGGTCGTCTCTACCAAGACACTCTCGGAGCGACCATAGATCGTCTCACAAGGAGGGGAGCAACCATGGATCGTCTCTACTGGAGCACTTTCGGAGCGACCAAGGATCGTCTCACGAGGATGGGAGCGACCATAGATCGTCTCTACCGGAGCACTTTCGGAGCGACCATAGATCATCTCACGAGGATGAGAGCGACCATAGATCGTCTCTACCAGAACACTTTGGGAGTGACCATAGATCGTCTCTACCAGAGGGGCGCCGTCCGGAGTATATTTTCTAACTCCACCCCTAGCTGGCTCAGGAATTCCACTCCGCGGAGGTAGTGTCCTTCTCCTACGGTGGCGGCGGCGTGGTGGCTGCATGACACAGGGGCGCACGGCCCGGGCTGAGATGTGTCGCTGTTGCCGGGAGTGGTGGTGGCTGGTGGCGGCTACCCCGTGGGGTCCGTGTGGAGGTGTCGGCGCATCTGCGGGCATACTAAGCTGTTTTTGGCTTGCCCTGTCGTCGGGGGTACTATGGTATTCTTCGGGGGCACTGTTTTCCAAGGCACGCATTTTATTTAGTTTAATTAAAACTAAGATTAATTTGTCAGATTCGCCCTGTACATATCATGATGTAATCTAACTGTATTTTGTACTGTAATTTATTAGTAGTTGGCAACGCACATTTCTATGAGAACTGGGGCCTGCCACGTTCATGCACTCTGCTCCCAGACCTTGTGGAGTTAGCACTCTGTTCCTAGACACAGTTAAGCTAGCACGTTGTGTATAAGCACCTACAGGCTTGATAGCTCAGACAACTTCAGCTAAGCAGCCCATCGTCATCGGTTATCGATCACTTCCTCTTCACTAGCTAAGTAACCTTTACGAATTGGCCAATTCAAGGGGGGATTAGCTATGAGATAGAAGAGAAATAGTTATTGTAGGTGAGTTAAGGTGCCCAGAGAGAGGGGCCCCGATTTGTTTACCATAACCTCGAAACATTTTTCACATTTTTGGTGCCCCGACCGAGTGAGGAGAGCCGATGTGTGCAGAGGCGCTGAATGTGTTTAAAGTTGCTTTTGTTGGGCACAGTTTACTACCACATTCGGTTGAAGTGGAGGACGTGGACATATGTGTCTATCGAGCTCCAGGAGGAAAGGTGAACTCTGTCTCTGAAGATGAAAGGCTGAATGCCGTATTAGATTGGGAGCATGATCGTACTGTCCTATTCCTTGGAGGAAATGATATCCATGAGGACATGGAGGTCAATGAAATAGTGGAGAATATTTTAGTAGTGGTAGGAGCCATAGAGAGCTCTTGTAAATCCTCAGTAGCCAAATCACTCCTCGAGCCAAAGAACCTGCCATATGGCTCTCCAGTTTGTTATGGAACATATAAATTAATTAGCAGAGCTGTGAACAGGAAGTTGCAACGGATTAGGAAGGGGAAAGATTTCATACATTTTAACGCCAAACCCTTCCAAGCAATGTTGAAAGCTGATGGTATACATTGGAACCGTCATGGTAGGGAAGCGGTTCTGCAGAAATTTATAAATTATATAGAACATAAGAAAGGAGAGTTCTATGCTGTACAAGCTATGGGTGGGCCTATGGAGTGTTGAGGTAATAATTCTGAGCTCGGGGAATATGGGTGTTTTGGCAATTGAGTGTGGGGATGAAGTAGAACCCTAGAGGTTTAATAACCCTTGGGGATAGGTTGAAATTATAGACCTAATCCCTACACTCCTCAAAATTAAATGAGTAATTAGCTGAGCTGTAATGAATATTTCGAAACTGAGTGGGGAGATAAATGCAACCTTAGAGGTTTAATAACCCAGGGGGATAGTTTGCACAAAGAGGACCTAATCCCTACCCTCTTCAAAATTTAAAATAATATCAATACTAAAATGAGGTAAATTTGTGGTTGGAATTCATAATTAAATAATCAAATTAGAAATCAGTCAACATGTCTGTTTCTTTGTTACAAAGATCTTCTAGTCGTAAGGCAGGATGGGTAACTAGAGCCATAAATGATTGTAACCTGTCGTTGGACGAAATACCTCTGTTCAGGGAGAAAATAAATAGTCTCCTAAATATCCTGAAAGATCGATTGAATAAGTATGAAGAGAGTTACCTAACTTTAGAAGCAGCTATTATAAAGGCTGAGAATAAGGAACTCTTAGAGTCAGAAACTACGAAGTTTGAAAGCAAATTAGAAGAATACGTAATTGTAGTAGACACTAGAGTCAAAATTAGCCGAGACTGCCGCGGAAACACAAGTTGTGTCACAGCAGAGTAGAGCTGTGTTACCACAAATAACGCTTCCGGAGTTTGATAGGGAACAGAACTGGAAATCCTTCTGAGACCAGTTCAAATATTTGGTACACGATAGAACAGATATCCCTAAAGTCAGCAAACTTACCTATTTGTTAGGACAGGTCAAAGGAACACCATATCAACTGATAAAAGAATTACCAGTAGAAGAAAATAATTATGAGATGGCCTTGATCCTCCTTAGACAAAACTACGAAGACAGAGAGCAAGTTATTACTCAATTGCTGAAGGCTCTAATTGAATTACCCACGCCTAGACACGATTTTGATTCCTTGCAAAACTTTAAGATTGCACTAAGTTGTAATTTAAAGGCCTTAGGTACTTACGAAGATATTGCGACATCAGATTGGGTGCTTTCAAGAATTGTGTCCTTAAAGCTACCACCGAAAACCAAGGATGCTTTGTATGGTAGGTACCAAAAGGATAATTTCTCCTGCGAAGAGACTGAGGAAGGCTTGATGCAACTCTGTAAACATTTGCAAGGAACAGTAAAAACTACTGAGGTCAAACAGAAGACTGAAATAAAGAAAAAAAAACACTAACCAACTAGTTGGGAAAGCTAAGTCAGAGAAGACTAAGTATGTGCCTAAAGAAGCGATAGGTACTTTCCTTAGCTCCTTAAAGGCTGAGGATAAAGTATTAAAGCCAAGGAATAGACATGCTGAGGATAATTAGGAAGTAAAACCTTCCATGGTAAAAGACAGGAAAGTTTGTGTGTTTTGTGGTGAGCAACATTCCAGTGCATCTTGTCAACAGTATCATGATTATGCTTCTAGAGTAGGAAAGCTTCAGGAACTAGGGTGTTGTATAATCTGTATGAACTCCGAACATACTGCCGCTGACTGTATGAATAAATTAAATCCTTGCTTTAAATGCAAAACAGATCATCATAGTGCTTTATGCCCTAGGATGAAAATTGAGGTTCCTAAACCTGCAAGCGTCAATAAGACAATTGCAAAAGGGAATGCTCCATTAGTAATGCCAGCTGCAGTTCCTGTAGCCGATGTGAAAGTATTGTTTGGGAATAGAAACCTATTAGTATGTACCCTGTTTGATACGGGTGCTCAGAAAACCTTCATTTCTGCAGACATTGTGAAGAAATTAAAGTTACCAGTTATCGGCAAGGTAAATCTAGCTATTACAGGATTCTTAACAACTAAGAAAGCTCAGTCTTTTGATTTAGTTAGATCTGTAATACAATTAGGCAGATATAAATGCCGTATAACAGCAGCTGTGCTTGATACTATGGAGACAAGTATATACATAAAGGGATTGAAGGAAACCTCTGATCATCTACAAAGCTCAGGGATAAAGTTGGCTAAACGGAATGTGGAATCAGATACTGTGGGTCCCATAAAAATGATAATTGGTTCTGATTATTGTGGAAGATTCCTACATAGGACTTTCAAAAGGAATAAAGTACAGTTGTTCAAGAGTCCAGGAGGTAACCTTATTATGGGTCAGTTGCCTTTTCCAAAACAAGTTAAAGGAGAGGCCAAACTAGTAGACTCAGTCTTTGTTACCCACACACAGTCACTGATGGTAGCTAGAATAGGTGCAGAATTAGAACCTACTCAGATAAATGACTTGTTGGATGAAAATATTGAACCTGTACACAAGCTGTGGGACCTAGACAGTGTAGGTATACATTCTGAGGAACCAACTCCTGAAGATAAAATAACATTGGACTTGTATAATCAGTCTGTAGAATTTAAGGATGGACAGTACTAGGTAGGATTACCTTGGAAAGTAAACCATTCGGAGTTACCAACAAATTACCAAGCAGCTAAAGCTCAGTTAAATTCTCTTCTAAGAAAGTTGAGAGATAAACCGGAACATCTGACCCTATATGATAATATTATAATGGATCAATTGAAGAATAAATTTATAGAAGAGGTAGAATTCCCTGTTAACCAAAAAGAAGGATACTATTTACCACATCATGCTGTAAGCAAGGATCCAGTAACTACTCCCATAAGGATAGTATTCAATTGTAGTAGTAAAGCGTCCAAGGGATCAGCTAGCTTGAACGATTGCCTATACTCTGGACCTACACTAACAGAGAAGTTAGGGAATGTGTTACTAAGATTTAGAGAGAAACCTTATGCTTACACAGCAGACATAAGTAAGGCTTTTCTCAGAATAGGACTGAGAGAGGAGGATAGGAAATTTACAAAATTCCTCTGGCCTCAGGATCCTCAAAATGAGGATAGTCCATTGAAAATTTACTGTCTCCGATCGCTGCTCTTTGCCTCTTGTGCTAGTCCTTTCCTACTTTGCAACACGCTAAAGCATCATTTTGAAAATGCTAAATGTCCAGAAATAGAGCAGGCTTTTTATATGGATAATTTGCAAGGTGTTGCTGAAACAGAGTCGGAAGCTTTGAAAGCTTATGAAGTAGCCAATTCCGAATGTGGGAAGGCAAATTTGCCGTTACAGAGATGGAATACAAATTCACCGCTTTTTAGGAATAAAATACAAGAGGACTATCCAGATTCTGACATTCCCAATTAAAAATGTGTTAGGTCTTAACTGGGATACAACAGCTGATGTAATAAGTTTGAAACCAATTAAGTTCCCTGATGTCACTCTCACCAAGAGGTACTTGTTAAGTCAGGTTTCCAAGCTATTTGACCCATTAGGGTTGGTCAGTCCTATAGTTATTAGGGGCAAATGTTTAGTACAGGAGGCTTGGCGAGAAAAGTTAGACTGGGACACTGAATTAGGTGAGACATTTGTGGAACAATGAGAACAGATTAGAAAGGAGTTTGAAACCACATCAAACATATGTATTCCCAGAAAAATAAACAGTAATGAGAAGTCGCACTTACACATATTTTGTGATGCTTCTCAAAGGGCCTATGGAGCAGTAGCTTATTGTGCAACAGGAGAGGATAGTAAGATTATTATGTCCAAAGCCAGGGTTGCCCCAATTAAAGGAAGAACACTACCTCAAATGGAATTAGCTTCCACGGAAGTAGGAACTAAATTGGCCAGGTATATAACCACTACTCTTGATACTCAGTTTGAGGATATTTACATATGGACTGAGTGAGATTTGTCTTTACTGGATAGGGAAGGAAGACAGTAAAATTCCTTTCGTCCGTAATAGAGTGAAGACTATTAAAGAGCTGTCTTCCAAATTTAATTTCATGCATGTGTCCTCCAAACAAAATCCAGCTGATCTGTTCTCGAAAGGTTCGACCGTAAGGAGACTGATCAAAGATAACTTGTGGTTTAAAGGTCCTAAATGGTTATTCACTAAGGATTGGCCTGAACAGAAACAGTACAGTACTGCTGAGATTAGTGTAGTGAACTTGGATCCTATAGTACCTGAACCAGAAGTAATTGACATCAGACGATTCTCGTCAATAAGACAACTTCTAAATACTACTAAATTGGTTGTTGAATTTTTGAATAAGAAGGTGGGGTTTCAGAAATTAGATCCCCTAGAATACTGGCTGAAAAGAGTACAAAGAAATTCTTACGGGGAAATATATAAACATTTAGGCCAAGACACTGGGAAAGGGAATAAGCTGATGAAGAATTTAGGCTTGTTCTTAGACGGAAAAGGTCTGATAAGATGTCGAGGCCGATTGGTAAAGGCTGACTTGCCCATCCAAACCAAACATTCCATTTTATTACCCAAGAGCGGATGCTTTGTACAACTTATTATAAAAGAAGCCCATGATTCCAGACCTTAGCCCAAATTCGGGAAAGGTACTGGATTCCTAAGGGTAGACAGGTTATTAAAAAATATCTCAAAAATTGCATCATTTGTAGTTGGTATGAGCAGCGACCTTATATCTACCGAGGACCACCAGCCCTACCGAAGGATAGGGTGAACATAAGTCGGCCCTTCCATATAACAGGAGTGGACTACACAGGGGCTATAACTGTTACGGATGAAGAAACTCCCCATAAGGTTTACATTTGTTTATTTACTTGTGCCTACACAAGGGCAGTCCATCTAGAATTAGAGGAAGACCTAAGCTCAGAGACATTCCTCAATGTCTTTCGCAGATTTGCCGCTAGAAGGTCTTGTCCTGGCAAGTTAATAAGAGACAATGGAACTAATTTCGTTGGAGCAGCACCTTTACTGTTGAACCTAATGAGCGACCCAAAAGTTAAGTCGGCGCTGGGAATCCGAAATTGTATTTGGCAGTTCACAGCCCCAAGAGCTCCATGGCAAAATAGATTTACCGAAAGAATGATTGGTATTGTCAAGAACTGCCTGTGAGGAAAACATTACATAGAACTAAGATCACGAGAGAAGATTTAAGAACAGTAATAACTGAAATTGAAACCAGGATTAATAATAGACCTTTGACTTATCAAGATGACACTAGCGACTCGCTAGAGGCCTTAACACCAGCTCATATGTTATATGGCAGGAAGCTCCATCCAATGCCTTGTGTGGATATCCAGGAAGAAGTTGATGATCCTAACATAGAAAATATTGATCTAGGACAACATCTTCGGGAGGGATATCAACGTTTGAAAAGGGTGTTGGATACTTGGAATAGACATTGGAGCGAGGAGTATCTTTTGAGCCTACGCGAGAGGTTTTATGGAGCTCAGGCTGCCAGCAACAAATCAGTTAATAACATAGGAGATGTGGTCTTAGTGAAGACCGAACAGCCAAGATCCCAGTGGTCATTAGCTAAAGTGATCTCCACACACCCAGATTCTGAGGGGGCGGTGAGACTCGTAAAAATAAAATGCAGGGGACATACCAGTATAAAAACTATTGATAAACTGGTACCCCTTGAGTTAGCAGCCACTCCGGATTCAGGGGATGGTGAAGATCAAATGGGTCAAGAGGCGCGACCTAGAAGGGCCGCAGCACAGGGTCTCGAGATCTATGGAGGGAACTCTTGGCTCAGGGTCATATTACATGATACAACGTATCAGCCGGCCCCAAAACTGTGGGAAATATTTTCCCCCAGAGCGGATGCCCGCTCTACATTTTGTACAAGTCATCCCTGGTTAAAGGCAGAGGAAAACTAGAGACCGTTGTTAATAGTTCAAGCGGTTTTTATGACCCAGAAAGTACGTTCTCTTTAATAATTCTTGTTATTGATAAATTAAATGCTACTGCGTTTAACCCTCGTGGACAACTATACATTGTAAATACATGTAATTATATGAAATTTTCCACTGACCTAAACTGCGTCTGCGTGTTAGATGACGTGGTGGGGATGGAAAGATTTTCGTGTTAAGCAGCTGTGGAATTAAGATATTTACACAGTTTAAGGGAATATTTGGTTTAACTTTAGTTTAATTAAAACTAAGATTAATTTGTTAGATTCGCCCTGTACATATCATGATGTAATCTAACTGTATTTAGTACTGTAATTTATTAGTAGTTGGCAACCCACATTTCTATGAGAACTGGGGCCTGCCACGTTCATGCACTCTGCTCCCAGACCTTGTGGAGTTAGCACTCTGTTCCTAGACACAGTTAAGCTAGCACGTTGTATATAAGCACCTACAGGACGCTTGATAGCTCAAGCAACTTCAGCTAAGCAGCCCATCGTCATCGGTTATCGATCACTCCCTCTTCACTAGCTAAGTAACCTTTACGAATTGGCCAATTCAAAGGGGGATTAGCTATGAGATAGAAGAGAAATAGTTATTGTAGGTGAGTTACGATTAAGTTACGTTTCACCTAACTCTGAGACTTGTTTGAATTTACTTAAGGACAACTTTAGGGAAGAGTAACGACCTACGAGTTGTTTATTAGGAAATACCAGAAATTTCCTTCATAGCGGTGCCGCGACAGGGATACCGACTTGTATACATTAAATATTTTTCACATTTTGGTGCCCAGAGAGAGGGCCCTGATTTGTTTACCATAACCTCGAAACATTTTTCACTACCACCTACCAGAACAAATACTATTACTACCACACCTGCTACACATACTACCATTACTACTACCACTACAAGTACTACTACTACTACTACAAAATATATATATATATATATATATATATATATATATATATATATATATATATTGTGAACAAAGTACTGGTAGTTATTTACGGACTGCCCAAAACTGGAAGTACTTATGACTATGATTTTCTCTTTCCCATGATTTGTACTTTTAACTATGTACAAACAAATATTTTCAGTATAAAATAAGGCAACGACTTTATCATGAAACAAACTTTCTGCTTCCGTTATTCACATAATTATACGCAGAGCAGTAAATTATTTTTTTCTAATTAAACAAAAAAACAACATACTGGTACGTATAAAACTAACACTAACTTATGCATAATTCCCAGATGCCCTACAGACAGACAGACAGACACACACACACACACACACACACACACACACACACACACACACTCACTCTCTCTCTCTCTCTCTCTCTCTCTCACACACACACACACACACACACACACACACACACACACACACAAAGTAATTGTAGCCAATTTATACATGCCACCCAGATCAAACACATGAGAAAGAGACGAATATGAGGACCTGGCGGAGAGTACAATTTTGAGTTTAAGAACATTACTACATAAAATGGAAGAGAAATCGGAAAGAATTATACTAACTGGAGATTATAATACAAATGTAAATTGGAATGCTCTAGATATAATAAGCCAAGAAAGCTGTTGGGACCAAAAGCTCCAGGATCTCGTGCAAGAGTTTTTCCTAACGCAAAATGTGAGGGAAACCACCAGAAAAAGAGGACTCGATGTACCTTCAGTGCTAGATCTCATATTTACTAGGCAAGAAACTGATACTGACAGCTTAATATATCATCCTCCATTCAGCAAAAGCGACCATGCAGTACTAAATTGCAACTTCAGGATAGCATATGACATAGTTAAAACAGCAATGAAAGTTACAAAAAGAGCCTAAACTATGAAAAGGGAAATTATCATGACCTAAAGAAGTACTTCTTAGAAACTGATTGGGAAAAGGAGCTTAGAGGACAAGATTTAAATGCTGTATATAAAAAATTCTGTGAATTTTATGAAATAGGAGTCCAGAAGTACATCCCAAAGCACAAAGAAGCAGATAAGAAAATAAAGAAATGGTTCAATACAGAATGTAAAAAATCAAAAGAAAGAAGAGATTTGTTGTGGAATAGATACAGAAGAGACAATAGTGAAAGGGTATATAATAATTACAAACAGGCAAGAAATGATTATACAAGAATATGGAGGGAAGCCCAAACACAGTTTGAGGAAGATATCATAAATAAAAGTAGTGATCAACCGAAGCTATTTTATAGCTACATCAGGAGCAAAACCAAAGTGAAAGATAAAATACAATCCATTACGGACGAGGGTATCACCTATACACAAGAGAAGGATATTTGTGAAGCACTAAATAAGAATTTCCAATAAGTTTTTACAGAAGAAAAAAATTTTGAGAGGGAATATGTGGAACATGCATGCCCACACATACTACCAGATATACAAATATCAGAAAAAGTAATACAGGAGGAGTTAAGTAAATTAGACAGAGGAAAAGCAAATGGTCCTGATGAAATTTCATGTTGAGTGCTACGAGAATGTGAAAAGGAGTTAAGTAAACCATTATTTTTTATTTTCAAGAAATCCTTGAGTCAAGGTAAACTACCTGATATTTGGAAGAAAGCAAACATTGTCCCCTTATTCAAGAAAGGGAATAGACAAAATCCACTCAACTACCGACCAGACTCACTGACCAGTGTTGTAAGCAAGGTATTAGAAAAGCTTATAAGAAAAGCTTGGGTAAATCATCTAGAAGAAGACAATATGATAACAGAAAGACAGTTTGGTTTCAGAAAAGGAAATCATGTGTTACTACTCTGTTGAGCTACTATGACAGAATGACAGACACAATACAGGAAAGAGAAGGATGGGTGGACAGTATCTATTTAGATTTAAAGAAAGCATTTGACACAGTACCACACCAAAGATTTTTATGGAAACTGTACCGTCAAGGAGGAATTCGACGAAAACTGTATTGTTGGATGCAAGATTTTCTCATAAAAAGAGAAATGATAACAGTAGTAATGGGAAATTACTCATCATGGAAAGAAGTGACTAGTGGAGTACCACAGGGCTCAATGCTGGCACCAATCATGTTCTTAGTGAATATAAATGATATAGACAGTAACACTGGAAATGAAAGCTATCTAAATATGTTTGCAGATGATGCAAAAATACAAAGGAGAATTACTAACACACACTCTTGTAAAGAGCTACAAGAAGAATTAAATAAACTTCATGAATGGAGTAATACATGGCAAATGGAATTCAATGTGGAGAAGTGTCATGTAATCAAGTTTGGTAAAAGTGGAAAAAGACCTGATTGGGATTCTACGTTAGGAAATAAAACCCTACACACATCAGAAAGAGAGAAGGACCTAGGTATGATTATCAATAATAGACTATCTCTGGCTGACCACATCAGTGAGAAGGTACGGAACATGTATACACTGCTTGCAAATATGAGAATAGCATTCACATACATAAATGAAGACATGCTAAGAAGGATAATAACATCATTCATCAGACCAACCCTGGAGTATGCATCAGTAATCTGGAGCCCTCATCTCAAAAAACACATAGACAAGATTGAAAAAGTTCAAAGGGCCGCTACAAGATAGGTACCAAGCTTAAGGTATCTAAGCTACTAAGAAAGACTAAATAAACTGAATCTACCAACACTACAGGAGAGAAGGAAAAGAGTTGACATGATAATGCTATGTAAATGTATATCAGGGAAGGAGAAAATAGACATAAATGATTACTTAACATATGGGGAAGCATCAGGAAGAGGACACTGCAAAAAACTGCATAAGGAGAGGTGATAAAGACGTAAGGAAATTCATTTTCCCAAACAGAACAATTGATCAGTGGAATGCACTACCGAATGAAATAGTGTGTGCCAAAACAATACACAAATTTAAGGATAAGTACGATAAATATGCTTTAAGACACGGGACAGTACGAGCTTGACTCATTCCTGTAAAGATACAATTAGGTAAGGTAAGAACACACTAGAGAGAGAAAGAGAGAGAGAGAGAGAGAGAGAGAGTTTTGGAATTTGGAACACACACACACACACACACACACACACACACACACACACACACACACACACACACACACACACACACGGACACACACACACACACACACATGGAGATGTTTGGCTTATATTGTCGCTTGATTCTGGCACCGCTATGCGAAAAGAAGTCTGGGTATTACGACTACTACAAATAATACTGCTGTATTATTACTATTATACTACTACAGCTGCCACTACTATGACTACTATTAATATTACAGCTACCACTACAACAATAACTATTACTACTACACCTACCACTAATACAACTACTAACACTGCTACTACAAATAATACCACTACTACTACAACTACTACTACTGCTACTAGGCTACTACTACTACTACATAAAACCTAAAAAAAAATATTGTGAACAAAATAGTTGTACACGTAGTCCATAATCGAGAATACTGTACTATCCACTATAACAGACTTTATATTCCTGTGATATACACTTTTTCATCATAATAAATATACACACACGAAATTTTTTAGTAAAAAATAAGGCACTGATTTCATCATGAAAAACTTTCTGCTTCCATTATTCACGTAAATAGACAGAGCAGTGGTGGGAGGCACTAATCTTCCTCCTCCCTTTCTCCACCACTTTTTCCACATTTTTTTCCCCTGTGATTTGTACTTTTTCATCATAACAAACACACACACATGGAAACTTTCAATTAAAAAAAAGGAACTGATTTCATCATGAAACAAACTTTCTGCTTCCATTATTCACGTAAATAGAGAGGGGTGGCGTGAGGATCAATGCAACTCGTTTCCTCTTTCCTTCTCCCTGCCTCCTCCATCTCCTCCCTTTCTCCACTCCCTATCTCCTCTTCCATCTCTTTATTCTTGCCAATATCCCCTTCTCCAGGATCGTCAATACCCTCTGAACTATTTCCATCATCGGAAAAAGCAGAAGAATGTATAGAGGGAAATGATGGGTGCACAGAGGAGTCACGTCCTCCACCCTCCTCACATGATGCATAAATATCGACACTCATTATGGCGGTTGCTTTCCTGAAAGGAATCACTTTCTTCACTCACAATTAGCGATAATGTCACCTCGAGTTCTCTACCTATTGCACTATCATAAAAGCCTTTTCTTTTCTGGCCTTTGGACTTCATTAGTGTTGAAGTCAGCGGCTGTGGGAGCTCAGCCAAGGATCCGAACACAGAGAAAACTTTTTGCATAGGTCTGTCCATGACAGAAGTCTGCTGGCAACTGGAGCATGACTCAGGTGCATGCAGGAGTGTTGCCAGTGGCTGCATTTGGTGGAAGTAACCAATGGAATATTCAAACAATGCCGTAAAACACTAAATCATGTATATGTGCACCCCAGATAGCCCAGGGAGGACATGTAAACATGGTAGCCGGACGGGATGGGCTAATAATCTTTAGAGCATTAGCATTTCGTGCGAGCATAGTCGTGACTCTAGCGATTTTCACCGTTTTCATATTTGATGACCTTTGACCCTTGAGCTGGCCAATGTAGCACGTAATGTACAATAAGAAGTTGTATTATTAGTCAATGTCTATAAGCATGCAAACTTTCATTCAATTCCATTGAGCCACTGGGGAGGTAGGTGGACATTTTTGACGACCAGTACTGGTTGCTAGGGATGCTGAGGCCAATCTTCACATGGCTACCACTCGAAAACTAGAGGAGAGAGGGGAAAAATGGATTGCACATTTCCTCAAGATAATGCTTAAAGAAGTCAGAGCTTTCTTTGCCCATTAGTACTGCTTCTAGAGTGTACCAGACACCACAGATCAGGCCTGGCACATTTGTAGGAGATGAATAACTGCGATGTGTGTCCTCTCGTTGTTTGGGGTAGCTGGCTTGCCGATGATTATCTGTGTCGCTTGCTGGTATTTCCCTCATTTCCCTCTCCTCCTTTATTCACTCATAGCACACTTGTATATTGATATATCTTCACAAACTGTGTAATAATAAATAGCTTGGAGGTTAAATAAAGTCTGGTGTAACAAAATAATCTTTGACTATTCAAACACTATTATACAGTTACGTACAAGGGATTACACAGTATAAGTCTGAGTGCTATAATAAGTACGTCTTACTATCCCCACTCCCTGGCTATTACTGCCGGCTCTAAGCTCTCAGTGGGGCGTGGGAATGAAGCTGACAGTGCATCGAATGTTCGATGCTGATGCCTGTGAGGCCAGAGGCAAGCTATGTGATGCCATGTTGCTATGTGCATCATGAGATATGCTAAAAGTAAGTCTGACGTAAGTTATGATATATATATATATATATATATATATATATATATATATATATATATATATATATATATATATATATATATATACATATACACTGCAGGTAGATAAGATAATGGATAATGAAAAATATAGTTAATAATTATATATGAGAGCAAAAATATAGATACAACTAGTACATTGCTCGGCCACGTAAACTAGGACTGTCCTCAGGCCGGCAAAACTGAAGCAGGACTGTGTTAATATATTCCTACAATCTAGCTAACCTGTCGTGGGGCAGGAGTTGGTGGAACAACTTCTAGTCCTGACGCCTCACGTATGTCGTGAAGGCGATCTTCTAGACGCTTGAGACACCAACAAAAGACACAGACAATGATTAATAACGCCACGACAGGGACAGAAATTGTGGGGTACAACACATGAGGGTGGATGAGTGAAGGGACAGAGGACATAAGGACATCACTGTCATTCAAGTAGGACAACACCTTCAAACGTTCAGACACCACAGTTAGATTTTCAGGATGAACATCAAAGGACGGGGACAGTGGAACCAAAGAACTAGGTAGAACTGCCTGGAAACCAAGATGTTGCCTGTTAGGAAGGGTGGAGATCGCTGATGAACGAACTTCGCATGAATCAGGAGTGACATAATAACCTTCCGCAATGACATTGTTACTACGGCGAGAACACAATAGAGTAACACTCGCAGGTTCTGTGAAGTAGAAGAACTGATTACCACCAACGTGCGCATGGTAGACCGGCCAGTCAGGGCTCACAGGTTCAAACTGACGGAATTTATGGATCAAGTCCGAGTGATTCCACACTACTGCTAGTTCACAAGGTGCTGACCTTGATGGCAACAGAGCAAACAAGTAAGCAGGACAAACGTGAACATGCAAATAACTTGACTTACAGGAGGTCAATACAGTTTGGCTAGTGAGCGCAACCGACATGTAATCATCTGCCACAAGAAACATGTCTGACTGGGAAACAAGATTGAGCAATGAATCATTGACACGCATCGGAAAGGGAGTGACACTGTAAGCTGAGTAAGTTACATATGATTTCACTGGAATGTGAACCAGTATTTGTGGGTCAGTGAGGGTTGCTTCCAACAACGGATAATAAAATTCTAAGTGACTACCCTCAAGGAGTGGAGTCAAACTGAAATTAGCACGCGCAAATTGAGTAGCGGACCTCAAATGATCTACTGGTAGTAGTTCTGCATTAACACGGCCAAGCCCAGCATTGACAAAGGAGGTGATTATTGTGGAACACCGCTTCTGTAGTAAGGAAATGTCTGAATCTAACTGTGCAAGGTACTAAGAAGGAACAAGTTCTCAAAAGTGGCAACCTGAGATCCAAGGTTATGAAAACGGGTTGTTAGTACATTAGTACGATCAACAACAGTGTTAAGGTGAGTCCTAAATTTCACAAACTCAGCATGCTCATAAGTGAGAAGCCTATTCTGTGATTCGACTACCTGAGCTATCACATTCAGTCTCTTGCCTAATGCAGATACATCAGATGCCTGAGCGGTGCCGAAGAGCTTGCTGAGGACCAGCCCACCCAGGTCGAATAATCCTCGACGTTGACGGAAGGATGGAGATTTATGACCCGCAATGAGAGAGTTGGTGGGGAACTGGTTGGATAGGTCAAGGATTCGGTCACGAAGTGTGTCCATTCTCTCAACAGCAAGATGAAGAGACATGGCTAGCGCTGGATCCAGGGCACTAACGTTCGTGAACTCCATGGTGAGGAGGGGTTGAAAGAACCCTCGCAAACCATCTAAGTGTTATCCCAGGATAGGTATCTGTGCCAAGACCTGACCCATGGGGGATATGTCGTATTTAATGTTGACCACATCCTCCACAATCAGAACGGAGCCCTCTGGAGCCACCAGCGCACTAGGACGCACCACATTGGGCAGAGGGAACCCCTGGGCCGACACCAGAAGTCCAAGGCAGAGAAGTGTAGTTATCATGATTTCCTGCAAAAGGTACAATTGAATAATACAGGGTACAATGCAGATACAAAAGAATGATTTACACATGGTGAGCGGCAGAAGGTAACTTACTCCGGTAATCATCAACGCTCGATGATGATCGAGAAGGATTTGACGGAGGTTGGGAGGAGGAATCGGTGTCCACCAATGGAACAGGGAAATCACCGCAAACTTTCTTACAATTGTCACTGTACCACTCGCTCAGCACCGGAATGCAACTCCCGAACACGCAACTTGTTTCCAAGCTCCTCCTGAATGACACGTAGTGGGCCAGAGAAACGTGGAGAAAGCTTTGAAGAACGGTCTGGTTCAGCCACGAAGACCAAATCACCAGTAACAATATCACTTGACTGCGCATGTTGGTGCTGGCGATCTACCATCAACTGACGAGAGGCGTCCAGGGTATTACAGACCCTACCAAAAATATCCTGGCTAACAGCCACGTGTACCTTGGCATAATTATCAACATTATAAACAGGACTGGGACGCTGCAGAAGGAGAGTATACGGGAGCCGCTTGTCCTCACCAAACAGAACAAAGTAAGGTGACTCTCCTTTGGAGGCATTAATGGAACTGTTGATGGCAGAGGCTATCTGAGGAATCCATTCGTCCCAAGATGAGTGGCAACCTTGAACCACATGACGAAGAGCCTCCAGAATCTTCCTGTTAGCTCTTTCGACTAAGCCATTAGAAGCAGGATGATGGGCCACTACATAAGTCTGGGCAATGTTGAACTGGGAGCAAATTTCACTCACTAATTCATTTCGGAACTCTGTACCATTGTCTGACAACAAGACCTTGGGAGTCGTAAAAGGGTGAAACAGGTGCTTGACCAGAGCACGGGCCACCGAGAAGGCAGACTTGTCCGGCAGTGGAGCTAAAACTACATATCTACTGAAGTGATCTACACACACCAATAAGTACTCCATGCCACTATCACTACGAGGGAGCTTAAGAGTGTCAATACCAACCGTGTCCCATGGTTTAGCAGGTGTAGGATATGACAACATTGGTGAAGGAGGTCCAGTCGAGCCCTTGTGCTGAGCACATGACAAACAGCGTTGAATGTGGGCCTTAATGTCGGAGCGCATGGTAGGCCAGTAGAAACGCCTACGAGCCTGTAGCAAACAACGTTCCACTCCAGGATGACCTGCCTGAGAAGAGTCATGTTCAAGAACCAACACATCCTGAATCAGCTCTGAAGGAACAACGACTTGGGTGACATCAGAATCTAAATGTCGCACTAAGACACCATCTATTAAGTCATAATCAGATAATGATCCAGGAACATCCCTATCAGTAAGATCGCCTGACTCAAGAGTACATACAACACGAGACCACTTGGAATCACTCCTCTGAGCAGATCGCATCCTGTCTAGAGAGAGTGTGGACAGAACTATGTCTGCCACAGCTGCAGCAACAGGAACATTCCTTGACAATGCATCAGCCACAACGTTCACCTTTCCAGGTAGATATCGTATGTCAGGATGGTAGTCCTGAATGATCAAGAACCATCTAGCTAGTCTGCCCGACAGATTGCGACCCTTGAAGAGATCAGTAAGGGCCTTGTGATCCGTGTAAACTGTGATGTCATACCCAAAGATGATATCACGGAAGTGTTTAAGAGCCCACACGACACCTAAGGCTTCCAAATGCGTCACAGAGTAGCGTGTTTCAGCATCATTAAGAATTCTACTCGCATAAACTAGTGGCTTGTACATGCCAGACGCATCACACTGGGTCAGAACAGCTCCAAGACCTATGCCAGAAGCATCGGTAAAGATAGTGAATGGCTTGTTAAAGTCTGGGAATGAGTGGATAGGGGCAGAGATCAAGGCTGCCTTTAAATCAGTGAAGGCCCTCTCCTGATCAGGTCCCCAGACAAAGGAAACATCTTTCTTTAGAAGTCGAGTGAGAGGAGAGGCCATGTTGGCATACCCTCGAGTGAACCTACGATAGTACCCTGATAATCCGAGGAAGCTGAACACTGCTGTGACTGAGGTAGGTGTAGGAAAGTCTCGGATAGCTGTGACTTTGTCATCAGCCATCCGGATACCTCTGGCATCAACAACATGACCCAGGAAAGACAATTCCTTCTTCAAAAACCTACATTTAGAGAACTTAACCTTTAAACCAGCCTCCTTGAGTCTGGCAAAGACTTGTTGGAGCTTCCTCAGATGTTCAGGTACATCCTTGCTAACGACCACTACATCATCTAAGTAGGCAAACACTGTGTTCCCTAAGAGTCCCCTAAATACTTCATTGATTAACCTCTGGAAACACAAAGGCACATTACGAAGGCCGAAGGGTAACCTCACGAACTCGTAATGTCCATCAGGAGTGGTGAAGGCTGTTAGAGGGCAAGAGTCCACATGCAGAGGGACTTGCCAGTATCCCGAGAGAAGATCCAAAGAGGAGAACACCTTGTTATTCTCCCCTAAACTCTGCAACAGATCGGTCAAATGAGGTAGAGGATAACGATCTGGGACCGTTTGTGCATTTAGGCGGCGATAATCTATAACTGGTCTCATGGTACCATCCTTCTTTGGCACCAGAAACAGTGGTGCATTCCAAGGAGAAGTCGAATCTCGGACTTGGCCTAACTCAATCATCTCCTTAACCAACTTGTCAGCCACCTGTCTCTGAGAATGGGGAAGGCGATAAGCAGGCACATAAATAGGTTTAGTACCTGGCTTCAATGCAATGTGATGATGAGCCACATTTGTATGTCCTAATGGCTCACCTGCTAGAGCTATGGCCTCCCTATTCTGTTCGAGGACCTGCAATAACTGAGTCTGAAAATCGGGAAAATCAACCTGGTTCAGCTGAGACATAGCCTTCTGGAGAAAGGACTCACTAGATGATGAGTGATCCTGGGCTGGTGTCAGGCCAGCCACAACCTCTATGGATGGCAAAGTTTCTTCTGTAACAGTGGATGGGTATACAAGACACTTCCCCAAGCAGACTCCCGGTTTTAACTTAAGTACACCTTTCGTTCGGTTATGAACCAGAATATCAGTTTGACCATTCTTGGAAACAGTAGCTAATGTTAACTCAAGAGAAATGCCTTTCACACGCACAGTCTCAGGCAAACTGATAGCATCCACCCCCTCTTTCACGCCAGGCAAACAAACGGTCACACGAGTAAACTCGTCCGGTTGTAACTGCCTGCAGTCAGTTACGACCGCATTGGCCTCATGTGCATTTGCCATGACCTCATTTAAAGTGGGAGAAGAAGAAGAAGGAGCGGTAGGTACAACTGAGTCATCATTACCCACAGGTGATACTTCATTATACAATGTGGGAGATTCAGTGGTCGTCTGCATAGGGTTAATGTCACTAGCAGCTAACGTGGGGTAAGCTCTATTCACTGCAGAAGGTGCACGAAGCAATGGCATGGACTCCAGCAGGGCAATGTACTGCCTATCTCTATATACAACTGAGTTGGAACTAGTTACAATATCTATCCCATGCTCACGGAGAGTAGGCAATCCTAACAACCCATCTGAAGAAAGAACAAATGCCGGAACCACATAAAATTGAGCTTCAACTGGTTGTGTGTCTCTAGCAAACTGGAAGGACAGGGTAACCACACCTGTAGCAATTAAATGTCCACCATTAAGTCCCATCAAGTCGAGTGGGGGAAGGTGACGTGAAAAGATTTTTCCCAGTTGCTGCTCAATCTTTTGTAAGGAAACCTCTGCAATTATATTGACACATGAGCCAGTATCGAGTAGGGACATTGTACAAGACTCAAGATACACTGCAAATGACATAGCATTTGGTCCTGGCCCTACATTTGCTACAGCAGTACCCACAGTAGCTGCGTTGAATCTACCGTTAGAGTCTACCCCTGGTCGGCTGTTGGAGGCTGCTGAGCTTCCCCCAACGAAGGAGCTGTGCTTTGGGTACTAGCGACCTGATTTGTGGTCCCTTGGGGAAAACGACACTCACTCTTCCAATGCCCGTGGGACTTGTGGTGACGACACCACTTCTTGAGCCGGTTTGGGGTTGATGATGATGATGTGCCCTGAGCAGCAGGGCCTGCATTTGCATCTTGTTGAGGATTCTGAGAGTCCTTCATATCCCTTTGAAGTTTGAAACACTTTAACAAGGGATGAACGCCCCTGTGACAATAAGAACACTTACTTGGGGAATCAGAAGTGCTAGTATCTGTTGCAGACGTGGGCTTCTCTGACTTTCTGTCCTTCTTGGGTTTTTCTGCACGTCGCTGTCCCTGAGCAGACACGGCCGAGGCCACAGGAAATGCTTCAGGTTGCGACTGCAGCTTCATTCGCATCTGACGATTAAAGTCATGTAGGGTTTGTGCAGGGGTGAATTCCAGCTGTTTTGCAATGCGCTGTTGTCTTGGAGTCAAGACCTGAAAGTAGCAACCAAAAGTCAGCAAAGACAAGAATTTATCTAGGGGTATTCTTCATCCTTGGTAGCATTCAGCCACCTGGAATTACCGAATGCTTGCTCTAAGGAAAGTTTGACATTCTGAGCAAAGCAAGCAGCTTGCCTATAATCCATGGAAGCTGCCTTCATGTGGGTATCATGCAGGGCCCTAAGTAAGGCCATAACATCATCCCCAGCGAAGGACATAGAGCCCATATCGGCCACAAGTTCTGCCAGAAAATCGTCTGCATTATCACAGGTACAGTAAAAATCATCTCCCATGAGAAGGCCAGCTGAAGTGTCGGTGGTCTGTGAGATTCTACCACGTATAAATTTTAACTTATCACTCTCTGATGCAAACTGCCTTCTACCTATCTCATCTTTCATCTGGCGCACAAATACATACACATTCCACGTAGGATCAGTGCCATCCCATATTCGTATCGGTACATTGTCTTGAAGTACTGTACAGTTAAACCTTGCAAAAGAGAAGGTTGTGTACCGGAAGGGTTAGCGTTATTGGTTTGATTCATGATGCTAAATTGTGTACTGGAAGAGTTATATACTTTACCACTACGTGTAGAACTAGGTGAGAGAGTTAAATTGGACTGATATGAGAATTTGTTAGTCTCCCCACCGTTACTATCAAAGGAAAACGCGGTAGTCGGCTCGCTAAAGAAAACGGGGGAGTTGCGGAGTGACTCACTTGTTTCCTCACCCGGATTTATGGTTAACTCTGAACGGAACGGAACTGAGCTATGACTACTATCCTCTTCCTTAACACGCAAGGACTTTTTACTGAAAGGTAACATGCAATAGAACACTAACACACCGACACATGAACATGGATATATGTAGTTCACATATGACTTAAATTATACACATGTTATGTACACATAAATTTCACAAATCACATGTGCAAAATCTGTGTTCCACCAACCTTACCTCAGACAGCATTACTCTAACTATACAGTAGAGAGGTTGATTGAAGACTGAAGATCCACGCGCCCTCGCACGCCCCTTTTAAGAAGAGTCGATACTGGATGTTGTAGAAGAAACAATACACCACACCGGCAGGAATGCACTCGCCAGGCGCTGAGAAGAATTGTGAATTCTTTCGCGGACGCCCAGCCGTAAGAAGAATCCTGAATACGCTCCACCCAGACGCTCTCCACGTGACGCATCCAGCAGCTAGTTGAGAATCTTCTTAGATGTCTTCGCGCCCCGGGACCACTGGCCGCAGCTGAGAAGGTTTGTGAGAGACGCCACTACTCGCTGACCAAGCGCTGAGCCCGGAAGATTGGGGTGAATATGCTTGGTGAAAGTGAGGTGAGAATACGGTGGTAAGTGAATCATAAAAGATTCATTAAAAATATGGATACCACCGAGCCAGGGAGATAATGGGATAGGGATGGGAGGAAGGAGGGCAACAACGTTGTGGGTAAATCCGGAAACTCACAAGACGACACACGAACGGAGACTAAACTGTTGAGGCACGTAGGAACACCGCTGCACACCAATTTATGTACCAGACACCACAGATCAGGCCTGGCACATTTGTAGGAGATGAATAACTGCGATGTGTGTCCTCTCGTTGTTTGGGGTAGCTGGCTTGCCGATGATCATTCTGTGTCGCTTGCTGGTATTTCCCTCATTTCCCTCTCCTCCTTTATTCACTCATAGCACACTTGTATATTGATATATCTTCACAAACTGTGTAATAATAAATAGCTTGGAGGTTAAATAAAGTCTGATGTAACAAAATAATCTTTGACTATTCAAACACTATTATACAGTTACGTACAAGGGATTACACAGTATAAGTCTGAGTGCTATAATAAGTACGTCTTACTATCCCCACTCCCTGGCTATTACTGCCGGCTCTAAGCTCTCAGTGGGGCGTGGGAATGAAGCTGACAGTGCATCGAATGTTCGATGCTGATGCCTGTGAGGCAAGAGGCAAGCTATGTGATGCCATGTTGCTATGTGCATCATGAGATATGCTAAAAGTAAGTCTGACGTAAGTTATGATATATATATATATATATATATATATATATATATATATATATATATATATATATATATATATATATATATATATATATATATATATATATATATACAGTATACCCTGCAGGTAGATAAGATAATGGATAATGAATAATATAGTTAATAATTATATATGAGCAAAAATATAGATACAACTAGTACAAGAGCTCAAACTGTGAAAAGTACGAAAAGACTGGTTTTCATCCGCTGCTAGGCATGAATAGTTGCCTAGCAACCAAAACCTTGTGGACACAGCTAGATTATAGTCTGGTCATTGTATCCAGGTTTGGTTGGAATCAGTTAATTTTGAAGGGTAGAAGTGCCAGCCACAATTAAACAAGAAAGAATGAATACACAAAAGAAGGAAAATGTGACTAACAATATGTGCAGCATGGAGCTGGCCAAAAAGAAAACAAGCCACCTCAGGAAAAATATAAAACCTGTTTATTTTTTCAAAGATACATTTGTCTAACTTTTATGTTTGGTTATGTAATGTATCTTTGAAAAAAAAAAAAAAGGTTTTATATTGTACATGGCACTGACTGTTGTTTTTTAAACTTTTAGATCCACTGATGATGAAGATCGTGTCTCCAAAGCGTATGGGATAATGAAGATGCTGTTTATCACAAGGCTGGTACTACTTTCCTGGCAAGATAAAGGTTCCCAAGAGGAATGTCTGTTGTGGGGATTTTATATATATATATATATATATATATATATACAATTCTGGGAACGCAACTAATAAAAGGTAGCGGCGCTCCCATTCCCGTTACTAGCTCGAAAAAGTAGTGGCGTTACTGGTTTCGCTACTTGCTACGAAATGTAGCGGGGCTCCCGCTACTTTGGATAAGAAAAAGGTACACGAAGGAGAGGTTCACAAAAATCTGTGATATAGCAATACACTATATACTGTTTTGATAATATTAGTCTGAGTGGTTATGTTGTGTACCAGTAATGTCAGTATATACTTATACTGAAAATAATTAAAAAAAAAAATCATATACATGTCGGTACAGGAATTTCTATTTACTGAATAATTTAACAAATGTTTTTACATTGTTACCTAGAATACTTACTGAAAGTAACATACGTAAATAAAAGGCAACAAAATGTGGCCTATCGTTGATACATGCTATATAGATTTATTAATTATCATTGAAAATCATACCTTTTTAAGATATATACGAAAACGGAAGTAAAAATGAACTAGGGCTTTCTTTTAAACGCTGTTTATACAGTGGCTGTTCTTTTTTTCCATTACTTTAAACTGAAAGTAGCATACTCATACGAAATAATAACGTTGTGAGTAAGAATTAGTCTGAGACAGTGAGTGAGGGAGAGAGCGGGAGTTAAGAGACGGCGATAGTTAGAGGTGTGTGTGTATGTGTGTGTGTGTGTCTGTTAGCATTGCCTACATCTAGCTAACATCCTTATTTATCGTGAGGAAAGCAATCTTCTCAAAATCTGAATCAGACATGCTTGCTCGTTTCGGTCGCAGTATATCTTTTCCTACAGAAAAGACTCTTTCTACAGCGACATAAGAGGGAATTGCAGTGTTAAGTGCAATGATCACTTTAAGATTCTTTGATGGAAATCTATCACAATCAATATTTCATGATCCAGTAGGGGGACTGCTGAGAAATAGGGTCACTTCATTTGAACTCTGTTGAGCTTGATGAGTATTTTCACTTAATTTTAAACACCCAAAGAAATCCTCATTATCATCGTAACCATCAGCTTCATTTCTAACATGTCCACTACTCATACTTCCTTCACGCTCAGATACCTCTTCCAGTTTCTCGCCATGAAAATCTGTGTATCTTGTGCCTGTTCCTGTGTATCCATCCACCCTAACTTAAATCCAGGATGAAAAGCAGCAGCAAGAATGGTGTCATTATCATTGAATAAAGTAGCAAACCTCCGCTCAATTCCAGCTACTAGAGCTTCAGTGAGTGCAGAACATAAATGCAGAGTATTTTTGTTCATCTTTAGCTTTTTCAAGCATTCTGTCAGTGTAGGTAAAAGAATCCCCATATATGCTGTACTCTCCCCTTGTAGTATATCTAAGGCCTGAGCTATTGGACGCATAACACCAACATACTCCTTAATAAAATTTTCCTCGACAGCTCGAAAGCAAGCAATTCCTAATTCGTCACAAATACGATTAAGAGCCGAGCCTTTGCGCAAAATCACAGTGTGTAGGCAGGCCATTGCATCATAATATTAATTCCACCTTGTTGCACATTGTACTAGTAACCTGTGGTCAAGCACCCTTTGAATTAGGTCATCAGCTATCGTACTTTTATTTTGTTTGTTCCATAGAGTTTGAGCTGTGCTAAAAGTTGAACGGCACACTTTCTTGAATTCAGGGTTAAGCAAAGCTTTCTCTGCATCAGCAGTGGCTACGAGATTCAAAGTATGAGCTGCACAACGGTGATGCTGAGGTAAAATGTACAATGAAGATGATTCAGTTTCACTGTGCAATATCTCGAAGACACTTTCAAAATTTATCACTTCATCCTCAAGGTCGTTATCAGCCTCGTCATCAGACACTGCAGTTTCTTCCCCAGCACTGCTGCAACCAGCAACATCAGCAACACACTCATGAACTGGCTTAGACCCAGGGACTGCCATTGCCGCAGGACAGAATTTCCTGGAGGAAAATTTGACTGTTTGGTTTCAATCTTTCCTACTTTCGAGGTATTTGTTAATGCTTTAATGGAAAACCTTGTAGAAGAAAATTATTCAGTAGGGAAATATACAGAAACAGCTAGAATTAGGTAAGGCACGGCTTTCCCGTACCTAACAGCACAAGTAATGTATTTATAATGGTGACGGATCACATGTCAGGTGGCGATAACCTTTCAATTTAAATCATAATTTAGTTAGTAATCGACCTTCATTGTAAATATAGTAAATGCAACACACATGTTGTCTTAGTAATTAGAATTTTGTAACAGGTGCAAACTCTCTCTCTCTCTCTCTCTCTCTCTCTCCAGTTAACCTTGACTCATGGTATAGCCGGCAAATTTAACACTTTTCTTTCTTAAAAATTTGTCTTGGTGTTAGAAAGGAAAAATATAGGTTACTAGTCGCGATTTACAATATTTATGGAGCGTAACAGTTCTACAAATAAGAACTGAAAAATAAATTAATTAAAACTTACTACTTTCCCTATTGCTGATTGAGACAAAACACTCACCTGAATGCTTTCACGAAGTCTGACCCATTGTCAGCAGTTGTTTTCGTAATCTTATTCTGAATACAGTACTTCACGTATACATCTTGCAGTTCATTCGCTAGTGTGTCGTAAGTATGCCGGTCAATTATACGGCAACAGGCCAAGATTGCATGCCGTCTCTGAAGTGTTTCAGGGTCTATCCAGTGAACGGTTATCCCCAGGTAAGATCTGAAATGACCGGGAAATCCATCGATTGCAATGTCATTTGATCTTGGTACTTGTAATTATTATTATTATTATTATTATTATTATTATTATTATTATTACCCCCGTCGACGAAGTAGAAGGAGTTTATATTTTCACCTGTGTACATTTCTTTCTTTGTCTATAGCAGGATTACTAAAAAACTAATGAACCGATTTTCATTAAAACTTCGAAAATAGTGGAACATGGGTCAATGAAGAACCTATTATTTTTGGAACATATCGGAGAGCGCATACCTCTTCCACCACCTGCTAACTAAAAGAAACTACATAATTTATAATCAACTGGTAGGATTTTTATGAAGTTTTTCAGACTAATTCAAATCGTAAAGATCGCGCGCGAGATGATTGATATTTGGCTCGGATCACATTAGCTTCTCCCAAGCAGGTTGGCCACATCAAAATTTTCAGCCACATAACTCGAAACGGCTAGCCTAATCTTACAATTTTACACGGTAATTTTAAGGATAAGTTTTCGAGACTTAAGTTTTAGAGGGGATCGGACAGGCGGCTTGGCGGAGGTATGTGCTCTCCGTGTTGTTGTTGTTATTATTATTATTATTATTATTATTATTGACCTACTCCTGGCATGAAAGTATAGATATGTAAATTAATGAAATATGTATCTACCTGTTACGGCAACTCCAGCAATCAGCAGTGGTGGCAACCCATTCAGCACTGCAGAGAAGGTTTTTCTATTCACTGGTTTTCTTCTCGTAGTGATCAGAGATGCTTTTCATCAAAGATTTCCTGCACAACACTGTTCTTTTTGGCTCTAAGGCACTAATCAGCTTTTTAAATGTTAAGATTCCACGAATTGGAAAGGTAACATTTCTTCCACTACCAGACTGACAATAAGGGCATTCAATTCACTTTGACTAACTCTGCTTCCGGCACGGGAAGTAAGTGTTTCTTTCAAGCTAGGCTGGCGCAAACAAGATGCCTTTTTACACAACTTCCTTGATTTCCTGTCTTTCAATACTCTCCCTCTTTCTCTTGTGAACATTGGTTTTCCTTCCAGTTTCTTTGCATTCTTCAAATGATTTATGCATTTGGTAATGTTTCTTAAAGACATGTTTCTTGAGACTGTTAAACGATTTCTTATTAGCGCTATAATGTCGAACATTAAGCAGACACAGTTTACACTGAAATCTCACACTATTATTTTCTGAGTTACTTATACCAGCGTAAATGAAAAAATCTCTGATATACGGCCATGGTTTATCAATATTTGTATCTGATTCAGTTTCGCACATTCTACATGCTTTTCACTAGATTTCTCAGTCACTGCTGTTGTATTACTGTAGTTGCAGTGTCACCTTGACCCGCCTCTAATTCACTCGAAGCAAAGGCGTAAGTTGCAAGTTCATTATTTTGGTCAGTAGAGGGGTCAGGTTCTATAACAGGAATTGAAGTGCAACGAAATTTCGAAAAATCACAATCTGCTGACCACGGCAGAATAAACTGAGACTGGCTAGTCTGGCTCACACTCCGTCCCGGAGCTGCTCGCCAAGCTGCCAGTTATTTAAATGATGGATAATGAACTAGCAAATTCCTGTAATAATTGCACCTTACTAATGAATAATAATTAATAAAATACTGATGTAATGTAGAACAAACATCATTAATTGACAGAATTGACGAAAGTATCATTTTTCGTCATTAATAAATACAACCAAACCGTCGGCATATCTGTATTTACTCACCGACTCCGGACCTGTATTCGTCGCGTGAGTAGCGAGGAGCGCGGTAACGCTATCAGTTCCGCTACTGGCTGAAAAAAGTAATGGCGTTACCACAGCCGCTACTAATAGCGCCGCTATTCTCAGCATTATATATCTATATATATATAGATATATATATATATAAATATAGATATATATATATTTGTATATATATATATATATATATATATATATATATATATATATATATATTGTTACATAGCCTATGATTTCATCATCCTTTGTGTAATTTTAACGCACAGTATGCTGCATGTTTGATCACGAGCGTGTTCTGCCTCAGTTCCCCCCTTCTACCGTTATAGTAGAGTAAGTCGTCCTTTCTGTTGTTCAGAGCGGGATTGTCAACTCTTTGTCCCCATGGCTTTATTTGCGCGTCCTTCTTACAAGTTGTATCAAGCTCTGCTGGCCCCAATATAATGAGCTCAGTCTCTGCATCATTGCCACTTAGATCTACTCCTCATTTTGTTCACATCTCTGTCCTCCCCTGTACAGTTATTATTGTGAGTACTCAGGAAGTCTCCAACCATCTAGCAGCTGTGTAATTTGAGTATAACTGTTGTTGCATTTTTTCTTGTACTGTGTAGCATAAGGTTAATTTTTAGGCCTAGTAAGGTTTTTGTAATTTATGTAAAGATTCTTATTGTCAGCAATTATTAATAATAGTTTGTATCTGTAATAATTTATCTTGCATTAACTGAGCATTACCCAGTGTATTTTCATTTTATCAGGGCTGACTTAGATAAATTTACTCTTGCTAATTTCATGTTAATAGAGGCTATTCCAGTTAACCATATATTTAACCTGTTTTTTGCTATTACATTATCCTTATGAGTCCTGAATGTTTTGTTGTTAGTTTGAGCATTAAATTTTAACTTGTAATTTTACCTAACTCTTTTGTTTTGAACCTGGAACTTTACGGGACACTAGTGATTTTTAGCATTCTCACTTAGTGTACATTATCTTTCTCTGTTCCGTAACATAAATTTGGCGACCCTGCCAGGATATTCAGGATATTATCATAAGGATATTGCTTGATATTTTGTGACTGTTACTTATTCGTGATGTCTACTATTACTACACTTGATGAAGCCAAAGATTTTTTGTCAAATGTGCAAACAGTGTGTGATGTAGAAAACAGAACAAAGAATGAACTTAAGATTGTTGCTCAACAATTGGGAATTGTTGTTCGCTCTCATCATTCTAAAGATCAAATTGTTGGCATGATTAATGAAAGCTTGTTTAATGTAACTCCTCCAAATGAGCAAACGCAGATTGAATTAGGTAAGTTACAGCTAGCCCTGCAAGAGGCTCGTGTGAAGGAAGCTGAATTTCAAGCACGTGCTAAGGAGGCTGAGTCTCAGGCTAAGGAGGCTTGTGTTAAGGAGGCTGAGTTTCACGCACAAGTTGAACTTGCTAGGATTCAGGCAGACCATGAGTATCGCATGAAACAAGATGGAACTGAATCATCTAGCTCTGATGATTTTGATGTGGCTAAAAATGTTAAACTTGTCCCTCCTTTTAATGAATCTGATTTAACAAAGTATTTTCAGTTGTTTGAGAGGGTAGCTACAGGTTTTAATTGGCCCAAGGAGTATTGGCCAGTACTCCTTCAAACTGTTCTCACCGGTAAAGCTGAAGTAACTTATGCATCTTTGCCTCAGGATCAATCTGATAATTATGATGTCGTTAAGAGCTTGATTCTTAAGGCCTATGAGCTTGTTCCTGAAGCTTATAGAGTAAAATTTAGGACAACTTACAAGCAAGATAAGCAATCCCATGTTGAGTATGCAAAATTCAAAGAAGATCTGTTAGAGCGGTGGTTAAATTCTAAGAATGTGGATTCTGATTTTGACAAATTTAAGCAGATGATTTTGCTGGAGGACTTCAAGAGGTGTATTTATAAAGATGTAAGCCTATATCTTGATGAGAGAAGAATAGATAATTTGTCTGATGCGGCAGTTTTAGCTGATGAATATGTTCTCACTCACAAGAGATATTCTAGAGAAAAAGGGAAAGCTGAGAGTAAGTACGTTGCCTCTACTCAGAGTACAGGTAACAGGAAAGAGAATAAAGATGATGTTTCTCAGGAAGTAAATACCAGCTTCACCTCTAGATTTCAGAAAAGTAAATGTACTAATTGTAGTAAGCTTGGTCATACTACGAAGAAATGTTTCAGGAGACAGCGTGATGTGAACAAAAAGGAGTCTTTAAATATTCAGTCAATTGGTCTAGTGTCCACCCTTGAGAGTTCCCAGAATTCTTTAACTGAGTTAATTGAACCTGCTTTGAGGGGTAACTTAAATTCTCATGATGGAGCTCCTCTTTTGAGCAGTAACGTGGGTGACATTCTCAAGAGTTCATGTGCTAATTTCCTGTCTGATGGTTTTGTCAGTCCTCTGGACAGTAATGACAGGAAATCAGTTAAAATATATCGTGATACAGGTGCTTACCAATCCCTTATGCTGACCAGTGTTCTAGGCTCTAATGTTTATTCCTTTGATGAAACTGTACTCTTACAAGGTGTAGGGAATAATTACTTCTCTGTCCCTCTGTGCAGAGTGAATTTAGAGTCTGGTTTTGTTAATGGTTCCGTTATGGTTGGGTTGGTTGAGATACTCCCAATGTCAGGTGTAACTTTCTTACTTGGAAATGATATTGGTGGAAGTCAAGTGTGTTCAGCTCCTCAGTTGTCTAGTGAGCCAGTGGCTGCGGCCCAGGATTGTGATGTCCCTGATGTGTTCCCTGCATGTCCTGTCACTAGGGCTAAGTCTAAAGTTACTGGTGATTTAGAGGATAATGATGATGATGATGTAATCCTAGCTGACACTTTTCTTGCTAATTTGGACCACTCACCAGATGAAGCAGTACCCCGTAGTGTTGATAATTTGTCTCGTCAAGAGCTGGTTGAGTTGCAGGTTGCTGACCCTGAGTTGAAAGGTCTAGCTAACTCTGCTTACAGTGAAGAAGAGTCAGCCGGTGCTTCTACTTGTTATTATGTAAAGTCAGGAGTACTTATGAGGAAGTGGAGACCCCCAACAGCATCAGCCGACTGTGAATGGGAGGTTGTACATCAAGTTGTCATCCCTCGTGTTTGTAGGCAGGATATCATTAGAGTGGCTCATGATTCCAGTTTGGCAGGACACTTTGGAGTGAGGAAGACTGTGGCACGCATTTTGAAACACTTCTACTGGCCAGGTATCTTCAGGGATGTTTCCTGGTATTGTAAGTCTTGTCACACCTGTCAAGTTGTGGGGAAGTGTAATCAGACCGAAAAGGTTGCACCTCTAGTTCCCATTCCTCCTTTTGAGGTGCCTTTCACCCGTGTGTTGGTGGATATTGTGGGCCCTCTTCCTAAGACTTCTTCAGGATTTTCTTATGTGTTGACCCTGATTGATATGGCTACTCGTTATCCTGAAGCCATTCCACTTAGAAATATCTCAGCATAGAACGTGGTTAAGGAAAGGCTAGGGTTCTTCACAAAGTTTGGTCAGCCCAAGGAGGTACAGTCAGACCGGGGAAGTAATTTCATGTCAAATGTTTTCAAGCAGTCTCTGAAAGAGTTGGGCATCACCCAGATCACGTCTTCAGCTTACCATCCCCAGACCCAAGGAGCGTTGGAGAGATATCATCAAACACTCAAATCGATGCTCAAGAAATACTGTTTGGAACATCAGAAAGACTGGGATAAAGGTCTTCCATTCGTTGTGTTTGCCACAAGAGAATCTCCAAATGAATCAATGGGCTTCTCACCTTTTGAACTACTGTTTGGCCATGAAGTAATAGGACTCCTTAAGTTACTCAAGGAATGCTGGCTGTCGGAGGAAGATGACGTCAACCTGCTGGAGTATGTGTTGAAGTTCAAAGAACGGCTGTCCACTGTTTTACAGCTGGCGAGAGAGAATTTAGGAGCTGCTCAGGAGAAGACGAAGACTTGGTATGATAAGAAGTCCAGGTTACGCCACTTTCAGCCAGGAGATCAGGTTTTGATTCTGCTACCAGTTCATGGGCAACCTCTTCAAGCCAAGTTTAGTGGTCCTCATTTCGTGGAGAAGAAACTCAGTGATGTCAACTATGTCATCGCCACACCAGATCGTAGAAAGAACAAGCAACTATGTCACATCAACATGCTTAAGTTATATCACAGACGGGACGAAAATAATCAAGTCTGCACTGTAGCTGTTCCACCCGAGTCTGCAAGTGAAGCTCTCCCATGCAGCATGAGCCTGAGTGATAGTTTGGGGAAGAATCCTGATATCATGAACGATCTCCAGACTAAGCTTTCTCATCTACCTCCCGAGGAAAGGCAGGAGTTGTCAGCATTACTGCAGGAGTACCCGCAAGTGTTCCGTGCCACTCCAGGAAGAACCACTGTGTTGATGCATGATGTCGATGTTGGAGACGCAAAGCCAATTAAATTGCCTCCTTACCGTGTGAACCCAGTGAAAGTTCCTCTCATCCAGAAGGAGCTTGGCTACCTGTTGGACCACAAGATGATTGAGCCCTGTCAGAGCGAGTGGAGTTCTCCTGTCACTCTAGTCCCTAAGCCAGGTGGGTCACAGCGGCTTTGCATCGACTACAGACGTGTTAATCAGATCACCAAAACAGACACTTACCCTCTCCCTCGTGTGGAAGATTGCATAGACAAGATCGGAAAGGCTAGGTACATAAGTAAGTTTGATTTGTTAAAGGGATACTGGCAAGTACCTATGACTGAACGTGCTAGGGAGATCTCATGTTTTGTAACACTAGGAAAGGCTTTTGCATGTTCCGTAATGCCATATGGTATGAAGAATGCACCAGCCACATTTCAGAAGCTCATGAAATTTGTAACAGAGGGTTTGGCAGGGTGTGTTGTTTATATTGATGATGTATTAATCTTCAGTGACAACTGGAAAGATCACCTATGCCATGTCAGTAAATTTCTTGAGCGTTTGGTTCATGCTAATCTTGTAGCTAATTTATCAAAGTGTGAGTTTGGGCAAGCTAAAGTTCAGTACCTTGGGTACGTAATTGGTGATGGACATGTTGCACCACCAGCAGCTAAGGTTCAGGTTATAAGTGATCTTCCCAGACCTAAAAGTAGGAAAGAGCTACAAAGATTTTTGGGAATGGTAGGTTATTACAGGAGATTTGTTCTTAACTTTTCAATTCTTGTATCACCACTTACAGACCTATTGAAAAAGGGAGTTAAATTTGTCTCGACCGATAACTGTGAATCCTTTTTCAACAAACTTAAAGCTATTCTATTAAGTCAGCCAGTGCTCGCTACTCCAAATTTTGCTAAGCCTTTTAAGATGGCTGTTGATGCAAGTGATACAGGAGCTGGGGCTGTTTTGCTGCAAGAGGATGATCAGGGTATTGAACACCCTGTATCTTATTACAGTAAGAAGTTCACTCCACCTCAAAAGAACTACTCAACTATTGAGAAAGAGCTTTTGGCCTTGATTTTGGGTTTACAGTATTTTTCATTTTATTTGTGTTCTGGTTTTGACCCCATAGTCATTTATACCGATCATAACCCACTGAAATTCCTTAGTAAGTTTAAAGATAAAAATCAGAGATTGACAAGATGGAGTCTACTTCTTCAGGAGTATTCATTAGACATACAATATGTCAAGGGGAAAGAAAATGTCATTGCAGATTGCTTATCTAGACTTTAGACAGATTGTTTTAGAGTAATAAGAAATTTCCTTTGTAAATTTCTTTTTCTTTGCGGGGAGGTATTACATAGCCTATGATTTCATCATCCTTTGTGTAATTTTAATGCACAGTATGCTGCATGTTTGATCACGAGCGTGTTCTGCCTCAGTTCCCCCCTTCTACCGTTATAGTAGAGTAAGTCGTCCTTTCTGTTGTTCAGAGCGGGATTGTCAACTCTGTGTCCCCATGGCTTTATTTGCGCGTCCTTCTTACAAGTTGTATCAAGCTCTGCTGGCCCCAATATAATGAGCTCAGTCTCTGCATTAATTGCCACTAAGATCTGCTCCTCATTTTGTTCACATCTCTGTCCTCCCCTGTACAGTTATTATTGTGAGTACTCAGGAAGTCTCCAACCATCTAGCAGCTGTGTAATTTGAGTATAACTATTGTTGCATTTTTTCTTGTTCTGTGTAGCATAAGGTTAATTTTTAGGCCTAGTTAGGTTTTTGTAATTTATGTAAAGATTCTTATTGTCAGCAATTATTAATAATAGTTTGTATCTGCAATAATTTATCTTGCATTAACTGAGCATTACCCAGTGTATTTTCATTTTATCAGGGCTGACTTAGATAAATTTACTCTTGCTAATTTCATGTTAATAGAGGCTATTGCAGTTAACCATATATTTAACCTGTTTTTTGCCATTACATTATCCTTATGAGTCCTGAATGTTTTGTTGTTAGTTTGAGCATTAAACTTTAACTTGTAATTTTACCTAACTCTTTTGTTTTGAACCTGGAATTTTACGGGATTTTTAGCATTCTCACTTAGTGTACATTATCTTTCTCTGTTCCGTAACAATATACATATATATATATATATATATATATATATATATATATATATATATATATATATATATATATATTGCCAGATGCCTTAATGCAGTAAGGGGTAGCCACAATCAAATTGCCTCCATGTCGCCCTGCCCCCCATCATTTCATTGTCCTGCTCCCAGCTCACACACCCCTCTCTCATATACCTCTTCACTCCATCCGTCTATCTCATCTTTGGCCTCCCGTTCCCTCTCCTCCCCTCTACCTCAATCACATACACCCACCTCTGCAATCTCTCGCTCTCCATCCTCTCCACATCTCCAAACAACCTCAGTGTTTTTCTCCTAACACTTCCTATCACATCCACATCCACACAACAACTCTCCTTCACTTCCTCATATGTCAGTCTGTCTCTACATGTGACTCCACATGCTCCTTTCAAATAACTCATTTCCACTGCTCTCACTCTTGACTTCTGTCCCTCCAACAAGGTCCAAGCGGCACTACCATACGTTAGATTTGATATCATTATACTGTCATATAATAGCTTTCTCACATCCATGCTCACTTCCCTGTTTCTTATCATTGCTTTCAAGGAACCAACAACCTTCCTACCCTGTTGCACCCTTTCAAGCACTTAACCCTCTAAACTTCCTGCCATACTCATCACACTACCAAAGTACTTAAAAACACTCACATTTTCCATTACCTCCTCATCCAGCCTCACTGTACATTCACTGACTCCATTTCTCTCGAAGACTATAACTTTACTCTTCACTACATTCACCTGTAGATTCCGTTTCTTACACACTCTCCCAAACTCATTCACCAAGCCTTGCATCTCCGCTTCGTCTTCACACAGTATCATCTGCAAACAACAGTACAGGTAGTTTCCAAACACTGCCCTCTCTCATTAGGGCCGCCAACATCCACTGCCCTACCTTGTGTCTCTTTTATAACCCAATCCATTTACAAACTGAACAACCATGAGGACATGACACATCCTTGTTTCAACCCAACGTTCAAATAGAAAAATTTACACAGTTCACTATCCACACGCACTGTAGCCTTAGCACCCACATACATACTCTTCACGGCCTTCAAGAACTTCCCATCCACTTCATATATTCTTAATACTTTCCACAATCCTTGTCAATGCACCCTGACATATGATTTCTCCAAATACATGAAGGCTGGGTACAACTTCTTTCCCTTCTCTAGAAACTTTTCCACTAAAGATCGAAGAATGAATATCTGATCTACACAACCTCTTCCCTTCCTAAAACCTTCTTGTTTTTCTCCAACTAACTACTCTTATTTCCTTAACTCTGTCAATAAATAACATACCATATTCTTTTCCTGTTACTTTAAGAAGACAAATGCCCCTATGATTACCACACACTTCTTTTTCCACTTTTCCTTTGTACAGGGGAATGATTATACCTGACTTCCAATCCTCCGGAGCTCTACCTTCCTCCTAGGCCAATCTGCACATCTTCCACATCCACTCTACTTCTATCTCTCTCCCATGCTTCAGCATTTCACCACACACTCCATCAATTCCTGGGGCTCTCCCCATTTTAACTTTCTTCATTGCTTCCACAAGTTTCATCCTACTGATTTCTTCCTCTCTTCTCACATCCCTCCTTCTCCCAACCATTCCCCAGCCACTTATACTTGCATTACTTTCATTCTCTATGTTCAACAATTCCTTAAAGTGTTTTCTCCATCTGCTCACTTTTCTCCCTTCTCCACTAGTAATATACCATTTTTATCTTTCACTCCCCAGCTAAGTGCTTTGGCACCCTGTCTAACTTTCTTTATCTCTTTCCAGAAGATTTTCTTACATTTCCTCCACTTTACAATCAAGTTCCTTCCAAATTCCTCATTCACTCTCTTTTACGCTGTCTTACTAATCTTTTCACCTCTCTCTTCCTTTCTACATATAACTCTCTCTTCCGCCTCTCAAATTCTTCCACGTCCCAGTTTCTCATCCACTCACTGTGCTTTCTTCTTTTGTGCTACAGCCTCTCTAACCTCTTCATTCCACCGTACTGTTCCTGCACCCCCGTTCGTCTTCTCTTCACCCCATACACAACCTCACATGGTGCACAGATTTCTTCTCTGAATATCTTGCACTCACCTTCCACATCCTTCATCTGCTCCAGTCTATATTTATCCAATCGCCCCTCCACTTCTCTTTGTTTTTTTTTTTTTGTTTTTTTTTTCATCCTCTTGTAACTTTTCCACTCTCTTTGTATGTACTACTTCCTCCTGTCCTTCCCTTCTTCTATTTCTCCATTTTATTTGCAATTTAATCTGACCAACACCAAATGGTGGTCCGAAAGTCCACTCCACCAACCTCTATATACTCTTGAATCCATTGCATACCTTCTCATCCTTTCATCCACACACACCTAATCAATCATTGCATTCCATTCATTCAGTTCACCACCCACCCTTCTCAACACTTGCCATGTATTCCTGTGGATCATTTTGTGCCTGAAGTGGGTATTAGCTATCACCAATCCTCTCCCGGAACAAATGTCCACTAAAACGCTGCCATTCTCATCCATCTCTGCAGGCACATCCCACTCACCAACTACTCCATCCACATTCCCATTCCCTACTTTCCATTTATATCTCCAGCCAAAAACACTCTCTCATTCCTTTCAAACTTTTCTTGCACGCTTCCACATTTGTCCAGAACTCTTCTCTCACTCTGCTTGCACGATCTTGCGTAGGTGCTTACACGTACACAATCGCCCATATTTCTAGTGCAATTTTCAATCTTACCCACACGATCCTCGAGCCAACCGATCCTTACTCTTTTATATTCTCCTTCCATCTGTTACTCACAACAATACACACTCCTTTTGCCCTCTCATTCTCACCTACTCCTGCACATATACCCCATCAATACTCCCATCCTCTCACACACTTTCCTCTCCATTCAATTTCCTTTAACCCACTTACATCCATTTCTACACCCTCAAGCACTTGCACGATCCCACATTCTTTCACCTCATCATTTGCATCCCTGACATTCCAAGTCGCCACCCGTATCGTGTCCTTTGTTCTGTCCTTAGTCGTCACTTTTTGGTTATTCGTATTTTTAGTTAGTTGTTTTCCGGAAAGGGGCACTAGCCATCCGCCAACCCAATTGTGTCATGTAGGGAACACGTGTTGGTTGGTTATAAGGTTACCACCCAGCACTGTAAATGCTTTCCTGGTTTACAAGAAATCATTTGGCTTGCCACTCAGTGTAGAGATGTCCTAAAAACAGAGTATCACTACACTAAGTGGGTGGATGATGGGTGCTCACACACACACACACACACACACACGTTATATATATATATATATATATATATATATATATATATATATATATATATATATATATATATATATATATATATATATATATATATATATATATTGTTACGGAACAGAGAAAGATAATGTACACTTTAAGTGAGAATACTAAAAATCACTACTGTCCCGTAAAGTTCCAGGTTCAAAACAAAAGAGTTAGGTAAAATTATAAGTTAAAGTTTAATGCTCAAACTAACAACAAAACATTCAGGACTCATAAGGATAATGTAATGGCAAAAAACAGGTTAAATATATGGTTAACTACAATAGCCTCTATTAACATGAAATTAGCAAGAGTAAATTTACCTAAGTCAGCCCTGATAAAATGAAAATACACTGGGTAATGCTCAGTTAATGCAAGATAAATAATTACAGATACAAAATATTATTAAAACTGGCTGACAAAATGAATCCTACATAAATTACAAAAACCTTACTAGGCCTAAGAATTAACCTTATGCTACACAGTACAAGAAAAAATGCAACAACAGTTATACTCAAATTACACACAGCTGCAAGATGGTTGGAGACTTCCTGAGCACTCACAAAAATAACTGTACAGGGGAGAACAGAGATGTGAACAAAATGAGGAGCAGATCTTAGTGGCAATTAATGTAGAGACTGAGCTCATTATATAGGGGCCAGCAGAGCTTGATACAACCTGTAAGAAGGACGCGCAAATAAAGTCATGGGGACTAAGAGCTGAAAATCCTGCTCTGAACAACAGAAAGGACGACTTACTCTACTATAACGGTAGAAGGGGGGACTGAGGCAGAACACGCTCGTGATCAAACATGCAGCATACTTTGCGTTAAAATTACACAAAGGATGATGAAATCATAGGCTATGTAACACCTCCCCACAAAGAAAAAAGAAATTTACAAAGGAAATTTCTTATTACTCTAAAACAATCTGTCTAAAGTCTAGATAAGCAATCTGCAATAACATTTTCACCTTGACATGTTGTATGTCTAATGAATACTTCTGAAGAAGTAGACTCCATCTTGTCAATCTCTGATTTTTATCTTTAAACTTACTAAGGAATTTCAGTGGGTTATGATCGGTATAAATGACTATGGGGTCAAAACCAGAACACAAATAAAATGAAAAATGCTGTAAACCCAAAATCAAGGCCAAAAGCTCTTTCTCAATAGTTGAGTAGTTCTTTTGAGGTGGAGTGAACTTCTTACTGTAATAAGATACAGGGTGTTCAATACCCTGATCATCCTCTTGCAGCAAAACAGCCCCAGCTCCTGTATCACTTGCGTCAACAGCCATCTTAAAAGGCTTAGCAAAATTTGGAGTAGCGAGCACTGGCTGACTTAATAGGATAGCTGTAAGTTTTTTTTTTTTTGGGGGGGGGGGATATTCGTCCCAGTTGAACTGGGACACGGGCAAACAGAGAGCCCGTCATTAAGTTTGTTGAAAGAGGATTCACAGTTATCGGTCCAGACAAATTTAACTCCCTTTTTCAGTAGGTCTGTAAGTGGTGATACAAGAATTGAAAAGTTAAGAACAAATCTCCTGTAATAACCTACCATTCCCAAAAATCTTTGTAGCTTTTTCCTACTTTTAGGTCTGGGAAGATCACTTATAACCTGAACCTTAGCTGCTGGTGGTGCGACATGTCCATCACCAATTACGTACCCAAGGTACTGAACTTTAGCTTGCCCAAACTCACACTTTGATAAATTAGCTACAAGATTAGCATGAACCAAACGCTCAAGAAATTTACTGACATGGCATAGGTGATCTTTCCAGTTGTCACTGAAGATTAATACATCATCAATATAAACAACACACCCTGCCAAATCCTCTGTTACAACATTCATGAGCTTCTGAAAAGTGGCTGGTGCATTCTTCATAAGATATGGCATTACAGAACATGCAAAAGTCTTTCCTAGTGTTACAAAACATGAGATCTCCCTAGCACGTTCAGTCATAGGTACTTGCCAGTATCCCTTTAACAAATCAAACTTACTTATGTACCTAGCCTTTCCGATCTTGTCTATGCAATCTTCCACACGAGGGAGAGGGTAAGTGTCTGTTTTGGTGATCTGATTAACACGTCTGTAGTCAATGCAAAGCCGCTGTGACCCACCTGGCTTAGGGACTGGAGTAACAGGAGAACTCCACTCGCTCTGACAGGGCTCAATCATCTTGTGGTCCAACAGGTAGCCAAGCTCTTTCTGGATGAGAGGAACTTTCACTGGGTTCACACGGTAAGGAGGCAGTTTAATTGGCTTTGCGTCTCCAACATCGACATCATGCATCAACACAGTGGTTCTTCCTGGAGTGGCACGGAACACTTGCGGGTACTCCTGCAGTAACACCGAAAACTCCCGCCTTTCCTCGGGAGGTAGATGAGAAAGCTTAGTCTGGAGATCATTCATGATATCAGGATTCTTCCCCAAACTATCACTCAGGCTCATACTGCATGGGAGAGCTTCACTTGCAGACTCGGGTGGAACAGCTACAGTGCAGACTGGATTATTTTCGTCCCGCCTGTGATATAACTTTAGGATGTTGATGTGACATAGTTGCTTGTTCTTTCTATGATCTGGTGTGGCAATGACATAGTTGACATCACTGAGTTTCTTCTCCACGAAATAAGGACCACTAAACTTGGCTTGAAGAGGTTGCCCATGAACTGGTAGCAGAATCAAAACCTGATCTCCTGGCTGAAAGTGGCGTAACCTGGACTTCTTATCATACCAAGTCTTCATCTTCTCCTGAGCAGCTCCTAAATTCTCTCTCGCCAGCTGTAAAGCAGTGGACAGCCGTTCTTTGAACTTCATCACATACTCCAGCAGGTTGACATCATCTTCCTCCGACAGTCAGCATTCCTTGAGTAGCTTAAGGGGTCCTCTTACTTCATGGCCAAACAGTAGTTCATAAGGTGAGAAGCCCATTGATTCATTTGGAGATTCTCTTGCGGCAAATACAACAAATGGAAGACCTTTATCCCAGTCTTTCTGATGTTCCAAACAGTATTTCTTGAGCATCGATTTGAGTGTTTGATGATATCTCTCCAACGCTCCTTGGGTCTGGGGATGGTAAGCTGAAGACGTGATCTGGGTGATGCCCAACTCTTTCAGAGACTGCTTGAAAACATTTGACATGAAATTACTTCCCCGGTCTGACTGTACCTCCCTGGGCAGACCAAACTTCGTGAAGAACCCTAGCCTTTCCTTAACCACGTTCTTTGCTGAGATATTTCTAAGTGGAATGGCTTCAGGATAACGAGTAGCCATATCAATCAGGGTCAACACATAAGAAAATCCTGAAGAAGTCTTAGGAAGAGGGCCCACAATATCCACCAACACACGGGTGAAAGGCGCCTCAAAAGGAGGAATGGGAACTAGAGGTGCAACCTTTTCGGTCTGATTACACTTCCCCACAACTTGACAGGTGTGACAAGACTTACAATACCAAGAAACATCCCTGAAGATACCTGGCCAGTAGAAGTGTTTCAAAATGCGTGCCACAGTCTTCCTCACTCCAAGGTGTCCTGCCAAACTGGAATCATGAGCCACTCTAATGATATCCTGCCTACAAACACGAGGGATGACAACTTGATGTACAACCTCCCATTCACAGTCGGCTGATGCTGTTGGGGGTCTCCACTTCCTCATAAGTACTCCTGACTTTACATAATAACAAGTAGAAGCACCGGCTGACTCTTCTTCACTGTAAGCAGAGTTAGCTAGACCTTTCAACTCAGGGTCAGCAACCTGCAACTCAACCAACTCTTGACGAGATAAATTATCAACACTACGGGGTACTGCCTCATCTGGTGAGTGGTCCAAATTAGCAAGAAAAGTGTCAGCTAGGATAACATCATCATCATCATTATCCTCTAAATCACCAGTAACTTTAGACTTAGCCCTAGTGACAGGACATGCAGGGAACACATCAGGGACATCACAATCCTGGGTCGCAGCCACTGGCTCACTAGACAACTGAGGAGCTGGACACACTTGACTTCCACCAATATCATTTCCAAGTAAGAAAGTTACACCTGACATTGGGAGTGTCTCAACCAACCCAACCATAACGGAACCATTAACAAAACCAGACTCTAAATTCACTCTGCACAGAGGGACAGAGAAGTAATTATTCCCTACACCTTGTAAGAGTACAGTTTCATCAGAGGAATAAACATTAGAGCCTAGAACACTGGTCAGCATAAGGGATTGGCAAGCACCTGTATCACGATATATTTTAACTGATTTCCTGTCATTACTGTCCAGAGGACTGACAAAACCATCAGACAAGAAATTAGCACATGAACTCTTGAGAGTGTCACCCACGTTACTGCTCAAAAGAGGAGCTCCATCATGAGAATTTAAGTTACTCCTCAAAGCAGGTTCAGTTAACTCAGTTAAAGAATTCTGGGTACTCTCAAGGGTGGACACTAGACCAATTGACTGAATATTTAAAGACTCCTTTTTGTTCACATCACGCTGTCTCCTGAAACATTTCTCCATAGTATGACCAAGCTTACTACAATAAGTACATTTACTTTTCTGATATCTAGAGGTGAAGCTGGTATTTACTTCCTGAGAAACATCATCTTTATTCTCTTTCCTGTTACCTGTACTCTGAGTAGAGGCAACGTACTTACTCTCAGCTTTCCCTTTTTCTTTAGAATATCTCTTGTGAGTGAGAACATATTCATCAGCTAAAACTGCAGCATCAGACAAATTATCTATTCTTCTCTCATCAAGATATAGGCTTACATCTTTATAAATACACCTTTTGAAGTCCTCCAGCAAAATCATCTGCTTAAATTTATCAAAATCAGAATCCACATTCTTAGAATTCAACCACTGCTCCAACAGATCTTCTTTGATTTTTGAATAGTCAACATGGGATTGCTTATCTTGCTTATAAGTTGTCCCAAACTCCACTCTACAGGCTTCAGGAACAAGCTCATAGGCCTTAAGAATCAAGCTCTTAACTACATCATAATTATCAGATTGATCCTGAGGCAAAGATGCGTAAGTTACTTGAGCTTTACCAGTGAGAACAGTTTGAAGGAGTACTGGCCAATACTCCTTGGGCCAATTAAAACCTGTAGCTACCCTCTCAAACAACTGAAAATACTTTGTTAAATCAGATTCATTAAAAGGAGGGACAAGTTTAACATTTTTTGCCACATCAAAATCATCAGAGCTAGATGATCCAGTTCCACCTTGTTTCATGCGATACTCATGGTCTGCCTGAATCCTGGCAAGTTCAACTTGTGCCTCAGCCTCCTTAGCACGAGACTCCGCCTCCTTAGCATGAGCCTCCTGCAGGGCTAGCTGTAACTTAGCTAATTCAATCTGCGTTTGCTCATTTGGAGGAGTTACATTAAACAAGCTTTCATTAACCATGTCAACAATTTGATCTTTAGAATGATGAGAGCGAACAGTAATTCCCAATTGTTGAGCAACAAGCTTAAGTTCATTCTTTGTTCTGTTTTCTACATCCAACACTGTTTGCACATTTGACAAAAAATCTTTGGCTTCATCAAGTGTAGTAATAGTAGACATCATGAATAAATCACAGTCACAAACTATCAAGCAATATCCTTATGATAATATCCTGAATATCCTGATGAGAGGTCGCCAAATTTATGAAACGGAACAGAGAAAGATAATGTACACTTTAAGTGAGAATACTAAAAATCACTACTGTCCCGTAAAGTTCCAGGTTCAAAACAAAAGAGTTAGGTAAAATTATAAGTTAAAGTTTAATGCTCAAACTAACAACAAAACATTCAGGACTCATAAGGATAATGTAATGGCAAAAAACAGGTTAAATATATAGTTAACTACAATAGCCCCTATTAACATGAAATTAGCAAGAGTAAATTTACCTAAGTCAGCCCTGATAAAATGAAAATACACTGGGTAATGCTCAGTTAATGCAAGATAATTACAGATACAAAATATTATTAAAACTGGCTGACAAAATGAATCCTACATAAATTACAAAAACCTTACTTGGCCTAAGAATTAACCTTACACTACACAGTACAAGAAAAAATGCAACAACAGTTATACTCAAATTACACACAGCTGCTAGATGGTTGGAGACTTCCTGAGCACTCAATAATAACTGTACAGGGGAGGACAGAGATGTGAACAAAATGAGGAGAAGATCTAAGTGGCAATTAATGTAGAGACTGAGCTCATTATATAGGGGCCAGCAGAGCTTGATAGAACTTGTAAGAAGGACGCGCAAATGAAGCCATGGGGACAAAGAGCTGAAAATCCTGCTCTGAACAACAGAAAGGACGACTTACTCTACTATAACGGTAGAAGGGGGGACTGAGGCAGAACACGCTCGTGATCAAACATGCAGCATACTGTGCGTTAAAATTACACAAAGGATGATGAAATCATAGGCTATGTAACAATATATAAACCTATCTCTGTCTCTCTCTCTATCTATATATCTATCTATATCTATATCTATCTACCTACCTATCTCTCTCTCTCTCTCTCTCTCTCTCTCTCTATGTATATATATATATATATATATATATATATATATATTTAGGAGTAGACTGTAGCACCAGTCGAGCAGGGCAGTACTCCTGAGGTGGATGGAAAGCTGATGACAGGGAGTGCTGGAGCTCTCGTTTCATCAGCCCTCAGGACTAGTTCCTGACCATCCCCCTTTGCTGAACTTTTTCAGTGTCTCAGTTACACAGAGGCCAGCATGCTCTCCAGTACAAATTTCTCTAACTATCTACACCAATCTACATGCACAGTACACACTACACTTCCTATTCAAATTCAACTAAAATGGCGTCTCTTCACCAAGCCTCGGAGTTCCCAGGGGGGGGGGGAACCATAAATGCTCCCACCGTCCGCCCCTCTCCCTTTGACGACTCGAGGTGCCTGCAACCACTGTCTGACTCTCTTCTTCATTTCTGCAACATTCGCGGCCTTTTCTCTAACTTTCGCTCTGTTGAGCACCACCTCTCCTCCTCTAAACCTCACCTTCTTTTTCTAACGGAGACTCAGCTGTCTGAGGCAACTGACAGCAAACCCTTTTCTGTATCCTCCTACTTTCTCTATACTCATTTCAAAGCCAAAGGTGGCTGTTGTGTATATATATGCAACGACTTATCTTGCTCTCGTGTTCCTGAACTCGATTCTTCTGAATTCTCTACACTCTGGCTTCAGCTTTCCTGTCATTCTCTGACTAAATATATCTGTGCTGTTTACTTATCCCCTAATTCTACTGACTATCAAAAATTCTTCGACTATCTTACTTCTACGATGGAACACATTCTATCCATTTCTCCTTTCTTTGAAATCTCCATTCTAGGAGATTTCAATGTTCACCACCACCTTTGGCTCTCCTCTCCTTTCACGGATCCACCTGGTGAACAAGCCTACATCTTTTCTATCCTTAATGACCTAGAGCAGCTTGTACAGCATCCTACCCGTATCCCTGACCGCCTTGGAGAGAGCTCCAACATACTTGACCTCTTCCTCACAACTAATCCTTCTGCTTACTCTGTTAATCTTTTCTCTCCTTTGGGCTCCTCCGATCACAACCTTATTACCTTAACGTGTCCTATCACTCCGGTACGGCCTGTGGACCCTCCAGGGAAACGTCGTCTATGGCATTTTGGAGCCGCGGACTGGGAGGCCCTCAGGCAGTACTTCTTTGATTTTCCCTGGAATGATTATTCCTTCCATGGACGGGAGCCATCTGAGTGTGTCTTGCGCATTACGGAGGTTATTCTCTCGGGCATGGAAGCATACATTTCTTTCTCATATCCTCTGACTAACACAAGAAAGCCTTGGTTTAATCACGCTTGTTCTAATGCTGTCCGCAACAAGGAGAGGGCCTACAAAAGGTACCGGAGCCAACCCACCCCTAAATCACATCATCTTTACGTTTCTGCCCGGAAACGTGCTAAGTCTGTTCTTCGCTCTAGTAAAAATAATTTCATCCATACTAAATGCTTTCAACTCTCCAACTTGAATTCTTCCCGCTCCTTCTGGCATCTTGCCAAAAATCTTTCTAACAACTTTACCTCATCATCCTTCCCTCCGCTTTTCTACTCTGATGGTTATGTAGCTATTTCTTCTACTGATAAAGCAGATCTCTTCGCACAGACTTTCTCCTCCAATTCCACCTTAGACGATTCCGGTGCTGTTCCTCCATCTCTTCCCTCCTCTGACTTCCTCATGGCTGACATTAAAATTTCTTCAGTTGATGTATTTTCTGCCATCACTGGCCTCAGTACTAACAAGGCATATGGGCCTGATGGGGTCCCTCCTGCTGTTCTCAAGAATTGTGCTTCTGCGCTTACACCCTGCCTAGGCAAACTCTTTCGCCTTTGTCTGTCAACTTGTACCTTTTCTTCTTGCTGGAAGTTTGCTCTCATTCAGCCAGTCCCAAAGAAGGGTGACCACTCCCAACCCTCCAACTATCGTCTAATTGCTTTAACGTCCTGTATTTCAAAAGTTTTCGAGTCAATTATCAATAGAAAATTTTTAAGGCATCTTTCCTATCACAGCCTTCTTTCCGATCGTCAGTATGGGTTCTGTCGGGGACGCTCCACTGGCGATCTTCTCACCTACCTTTCAGACTCCTGGTCATCCTCCTTTCGGGACTTTGGCAAAAGCTTTGCCATTGCACTTGACATCTCAAAGGCTTTCGATCGAGTCTGGCATAAATCTTTAATTTCGAAACTGCCCTCCTACGGTTTCTATCCTTCTATCTGTGCCTTCATTGCTAGCTTCCTTTCTGGTCGTTCTATAGCCGCTGTTGTAGACGGCCATCGTTCTTCTCCTAGATCTATCAACAGTGGTGTTCCTCAGGGCTCTGTCCTATCACTAACTCTCTTCCTTTTATTCATCAATGATCTTCTAAGCTGTACATCAAACCCTATCCACTCATACGCTGATGACTCCACCCTTCACCTTTCCATTCGGTTCCCGCAACGCCCATCTCAACAGTTACTTCAACAAACAAGGGATGAGGCTATGGCACACCTAATGTCTGACTTGGCTCGTATCTCTGACTGGGGTAAATATAATATGGTTGTTTTTAATGCATCTAAGACTCAGTTCTTACATCTTTCAACCTGACAAAATCTTCCACAGGTATACCCACTAATGTTTAATAATATTCAGCTTAATCCTGCATCATCCTTGAACATGCTTGGGGTTTCATTTACTCGGGACTTATCTTGGAAAGATCTTATTACATCTCTTGTAAAATCTGCATCCAAGAAATTGGGTGTGCTAAGCCAACTACGCTCTTTCTTTACCCCTGCACAATTGTTGACTCTATACAGGGGTTTTATCCGCCCCTGTGTGGAGTACAACTCTCATGTGTGGGGAGGCTCCCCACATACAACTCTTCTCAATAGGGTGGAGTCAAAGGCTTTTCGTCTCATTAACTCTCCTCCTCTTACTGACTCCCTTCAACCTCTGTCTCTTTGCCGCACTGTTGCATCTTTATCTCTTTTCAATCGCTACTTTAATGGTCACTGCTCCTCTGAACTGTCTGCTTGCATTCCACCACCTCTACGACGGGCGCGTAGCACCCGTCTGGCGGCAAACTCTCATCCCTTTTCTGTCCAACTCTCTAATGCAAGAGTTAACCGTTACTCCCAGTCTTTCATTTATGCAACAGGTCAGCTCTGGAACTGTCTCCCTCTGTCTGTATTTCCTGCTGCCTATAATCTCCAGTCTTTCAAACGCAGTGTGTCCAGGCATCTGAAAATGATCGGATCTTGAATATGGCTCTCTATTGTATTTTGTTTTTCTCTTGGAGGGAACTGTTACTGCGGGCTCATGGCCTTTGGTTCCTTCTTCCTCGCATATATATATATATATATATATATATATATATATATATATATATATATATATATATATATATATATATATATATATATATTGTACAAGGTAGGTGGGGGCGCCCATCATCTACCCACTTAGTGTAGTGATACTCTGTTCTTAGGGTATCTTTACACTGAGTGGCAAGCCAAATGATTCCCTGTAAACAAGGAAAGCATTTACAATGCTGGGTGGTAACCTTATAACCAAACAACACGTGTTCACTGCGTGACATAAGTGGGTTGGGAGAGGGTTAGTGCCCCTTCTAGGAAAATAACTAAAAATACAAACAAGAAGCTTCGGACCAGGACTGACAAAAAGGTGACGACTAAGGATCGAACAAAGGACACGATATGTGTGGCGACTTGGAAAGTAAGGGGTGCAAATGACGAGGTGAAAGAAAGTGGGATCGTCCAAGTGCTTGAGGGTGTAGAAATGGATGTCAGTGGGTTAACGGAAATTAAATGGAGAAGAAAGAGTGTGAGAGAATGGGAGTACTGATGGGGTATATGTGCAGGAGTAGGTGAGAATGAGAAGGCAAAAGAAGGAGTGTGTATTGTTGTGAGTAACAGATGGAGGGAGAATATAAAGGAGTATGGATCAGTTTGCTCGAGGATCGTACGGGTAAGATTGAAAGTTGCACTACAAATATGGGCGATTGTGTGCTTGTATGCACCAACGCAAGATCGTGCAAGCAGAGTGAGAGAAGAGTTCTGGACAAATGTGGAAGCGTGCATGGAAAAGTTTGAAAGGAATGAGAGAGTGTTTTTTACTGGAGTTATGAATGGAAAAGTAGGGAATGGGAATGTTGAAGTAGTTGGTGAGTGGATGAGAATGGCAGTATTTTAGTAGACATTTGTGCCGGGAGAGGGTTGATGATAGTTAATACTCTCTTCAGGCACAAAATGATCCACAGGAATACATGGCGGGTTTTGAGAAGGCGGGTAGTGAACTGAATGAACAGAAGGCAATGATTGATTATGTTTGTGTGGATGAAAAGATGAAAAGATGTGTAATGAATGTAAGAGTATATAGAGGTAGGGGGAGTGGACTATCGGACCACCACTTGGTGGTGGTCAGAATTAAAGTGCAAATAAAGTGGAGAAATAGAAGAAGGGAAATACAGGAGGAAGTAATACGTACAAGAAGAGTGGAAAAGTTACAAGAGGATCAAAAAACGGCAGAATATAAGAGGGAAGTGGAGGGGCGATTAGGTAAATATAGATTGGAGCTGATGGGGGATGTGGAAAGCGTGTGCAAGATATGCACAGAAGAAATCTATGCACCATGTGAGGTTGTGTGTGGGGTGAGGAGAAGAAAGGGGGTGCAGGGAACAGTACGGTGGATTGACGAGGTGAGAGAGGCTGTGGCACAAAAGAAGAAAGCATATAATGAGTGGATGAGAAACAGGGGCGTGGAAGAAGTTGAGAGACGGAAGAGAGAGTTATTAGTAGAGAGGAAGAGAGAGGTGAAAAGATTAGTAAGATAGCGTAAAACGAGAGTGGATGAGGAATTGGGAAGGAACTTGAGTGTAAAGTGCAGGGAATGTAAGAAAATGTTCTTTAAGGAGGTAAAGAAAGTTATACAGGGTGCCAAAGCACTTAGCTGGGGAGTGAAAGATAAAAATGGTATATTACTAGTGGAGAAGGAAGAAAAAGTGAGTAGATGGAGAGAACACTTTATGGAATTCTTGAACATATAGAATGAAAGTAATGCAAATATAAGTGGCTGGGAAATGGTTGGGAGAAGGAGTGATGTGAGAAGAGAGGAAGAAATCAGTATGATGAAACTTGTGGAAGCAATAAAGTCAAAATGGGGAAAGTTCCAGGAACTGATGGAGTGTGTGGTGAAATCCTGAAGCACGGGGGAGAGACAGCAGTAGAATGGATGTGGAAAATGTGCAGATTGGCCTGGGAGGAAGGCATCGGCCTTGGTCACCTAATGGCAGCTCTCCACGCTGCACTATCCATTGCAGCCTCCCTGTTCAGTCCCTTAACCCTGAGGTCACACTTAATGACCTCGTCCCATGTCTTTCTCGGTCTACCCCTCATAACCCCACCCCCAGTATTAACACTTCTCACCTTCCTCACCCAGTTATCATCCCCCATCCTCTCCACATGTTCAGACCACCTCAATCTACCTCTCCTCATCACAACACCAATACACTCCAGTCCAATCCTACCTCTCAACTCTTCCATCGTAAACCCAGCCCCTCCAGGCCTCGGACGCAGGGACGCACTGCACATCTGAGCCGGCGAATATCTTCCTCCTTCAATGCCCAGGTCTCACTACCATACAGCATTACACTCCCAACACATGCTGCTTACAAAGACCCCTTAGCACGTAGGGAGAGTCCTCTCAATGTCAGGAGAGGCAAGAGCTCCCTGAACTTCTTCCAACCACTTCTCACCCTAGCCATAGAGCTAGCTCCAGCCCCACCTCCAGCACGCAACATGTCTCCCAAATAAAAAAAAACTCTTCCACACACTCAAGAGATTCACCAGCAAGTTTAATCCTTTCACGTCTGACAATCTCCAACTGCGCTCACCCCGACATGCCGTACACAAAAAATCAGCATTATCTCGCAGTCTACCTCTGATACCACTACATCTCTTATGCACCAATTTATCACACACACCGCACAAGATGGAATTACTTCCCACTCCCTTGCGGCATACTGCACATGGCTACTCTCTCTCGTCTTTGACAGTACTGCCGCCAACCCTAGATATCATCAATTTTATTTTATCTGCATTTACCCTTAAACCCTTGTGCCCCATACCATCTCACCACTTCCGAAAACTTTCCTCCGCCTCCCTTTCGTTCTCTGCAATCAACACCAAATCATCAGCATACAACAACTCCCACGGGAGTCCGTTTCTAAAGTCACGTGAAAGGGCTTCAAGTACCATGATAAACAACATGGGACTCAAGACTGACCCCTGATGCACACCAACATTCACGGAAAACTCATCACTCAAATCTCCATTCACTCTTACCTGGGTGTGAGCACCCACATACATAGCCATAACCACCCTAACCAGGCACCCCTCCAAGCCAAGCTTTCTCATCGACCATTTCACCACCTCTCTAGGGACTCTGTCAAATGCCTTTGCCAAATCAACAAAAACAAAATAAAGATCCTCCCTTCTAATTCCAATATATTTTTCCTGAAGCTGACGAACAATGTATATATCATCAGTGGTCCCCCTACCTGGCATAAATCAAACTGCATCTCATCAAGCATATATATATATATATATATATATATATATATATATATATATATATATATATATATATATATATATATATATATATATATATATATATGTGTGTGTGTGTGTGTGTGTGTGTGTGTGTGTGTGTGTGTGTGTGTGTATGCAATACTTGTGAAAATCATAGCCTCAAACTCTATAGGAAAAAGAAAAAACACAAAAAATACATGAACACGAAGAATTTTTCTTCTGCCGCCACTTTCATCTTCACATGAGGATTCACACAGCTCAAGGAAACTGACCACATAATCCCAACACCATTCTCATCTTGAAATGATTTTTTGTTAAATGTAATGCTTAGCCGGTATACTAGTACACAGCCCATGTCTAATGTGGGAATTGGGATTTGGATATTAATCCTAATGACGGTAGACTACGTGGCCAGGTTCGCATTAAAACAAAGGAAACTTAGCACAGGGCAACGCAGAAATGTGCCGATAGTTATTACAAGATAGCCTGCGCACACAGCGGCGCCTGGCAGCAGAGGTCCGTGTGGTTGCCTCAGCTACACAGGTGTTGAAAAGCAGATTCGCTCACATATGCAGCACGGTCAACACCATGACGTCCATGTTGGGAGTGAGTTCTGTATGACAACAATCATCTTGACTGTATGAGACGGAAAGTGAAGGACGATATTCTGACTGATATTGCTAGCTTTCTGCACTATAAAGGACAGTCATTATATTATCTTAGTAGGAATGAATATTACGTACCTCTGTATATGCATATATGCAGAATGCAATTAGGAATTTGCCCCTTTTCTTTTGTTGTGATGCAATGCATTTATTCCAGTCAGGCAGACGGGAAGAGAGCGTGTGTGTGCATGTATGAGAGAGAGAGGGGGGCGGGGGAGATATAATATTCAATTCCTACTCGTACACAGTGTCATGGTAGGATTCCCAATGGTAACTCGCAACTGCAATTACCACGGTACCTAAACGATGACTGACTTCCGCTACATGTGCACAGTACATTTATTCTGCCCTATGCAGTGATGCCTTGCCATGCCCTGTATTTACCTTGTGCTGGCCTGCCTGGCACCTCAATGTGCGCCTGGCCTTAACTGTTATTGAGTGGAATGTAAGAAACAAGTGACTCGGTTCTACCTGATGTTTCTTATCATAACTAGCACATAAACCCATCGCGACACCCATTAGGTTCAAACTTCCGCTCAGTTACTGACACCTCATGGACTCCCGCACTGAAAATTTTTCCTCATGAACCCCCTTGTGCCGATTCCCTTCCATGGTCATATTTCTCCTCTTAGGCTTATCTTGCCCTGATTTTCCTATGAGCCTAATTTCTACCTGGACCTGTTTTCCGTACTGACATTTTTCTCACTGACCCATTTTACCCATGGGCATATTATTCTCCATGGACATTATTTCACGAACCTATCCTCCCTTCTTGGACCTACTTTCTTCCTTGTAACTAATTTTACCACTGGCCTGCCTAGTTTCACAATCAGACCTATTTACACCCTGAACATACTTCCACTCCTGGATTGTTTCCTTCTACAGGGAAATAAACTTAGATCCTTATGAACCCATTTTCTCCTGTGTTCCTATTTACACCATGGACCTAATTTTACTGACTGAATCTATCATATGTTCCACTATGCTCCCATTTCCCCAGGAACATATTTCAAATGGACCAATTCGCCCAAAAGAACTTGTTCCAGCAATAAACCTATGCACCCCATAAACCTCATCCCCTTAAACTGTCTGACACACGTCTTCATTTCTGCAACATTCGCGACCTTTCCTCTAAATTTCTCTCTGTTGAGCACCACTCTTCCTCCTTTATACTTCACCTACTCTTCTTAGCTCATACTCAGCTGTCTGAGGCAGCCGATATCAAACCCTTCTCTGTATCCTCCTACTTTCTCCATACTCATTTCAAACCCAAAGGTGGCTCTCGTGTATATGTATATAACGACGTTTCTTGTTCTCGTGTTCCTGAACTTGATTCTTCTGAATTCTCTGCTCTGTGGCTTCAGCTTTCCTGCCATTCTCTGACTCAATATATCTGTGCTGTTTACTTCTCCCCTAATTCTACTGACTATGAAAAATTCTTTGATTATCTCACTTCCATATTGGAACACATCCTATCTGTGCCTCCTTTCTCTGAAATCTCCATTCTAGGAGATTTCAGTGTTCACCACCACCTTTGGCTCTCCTCTCCTTTCACTGATGCACCAGGTGAACAAGTCTATTTCTTTTCTATTCTTAATGACCTAGTGCAGCTTGTGTAGCATCTTACCCGTATCCCTGACCGCCTTGGAGATTTCTTCCTTACAACTAATCCTTCTGCTTACGCTGTTAATTTTTGCTCTCCATTGGGCTCCTCCATTCCCAACTTTTAACCCTAACCTATCCGATTGCTCCAGTATGGCCTGTGAACCCTCCAATGAAACGTCGGTTGTGGCACTTTGGAGCTTGTAATTGAGAGGCTTTCAGGCAGAACTTCCTTGATTTTCACTGGAATGATTATTGTTTCCATGACTGGGAGCCATCTGAGTTTTCCATGTGCATTACGGAAGTTATTCTCTCTGGCATGGAAGCATACATTCCTTTCTCATATCCTTTGACTAATGCAAAAAAAAGCCTTTGTTTAATCGCGCTTGTTCTAATGAAGTCCACAACAAGGAGAGGGCCTATAAAAGGTACCGGAGCCGACCCATCACTGAATCACATTTTTTTTTTTTTTTTCTGCCCGGAATCATGCTACGTCTGTTCCTCGTTCTGCTAAAAAAAAAAAAAAAATCATCTGTAATAAATGCACTCAACTCTCTATGTGGAATTCTTCCTGCTCCTTCTGGTACCTTACCAAAAACCTTTCTAACAACTTTACCTCATCATCCTTCTCTCCTCTTTTCTACTCTGATGCTTCTGTAACTATTTCTTCTACTGACGAAGCATATCTCTTTGCTGAGACTTTCTCCTCCAATTCCCCTTAGATGATTCCAGTGGTGTTCCTCCATCACATCTCCCCTCTGACTTTCTCATGGCTGACATTAAAATGTCTTTCAGCCATCAGTGGCCTCAACACTGACAAGGCATTTGGGCCTGATGGGGTCCCTACAGTTGTCATCAAGAATTGTACTTCTGTGTTCACACCCTGCCTAGGTAAATTCTTTTGTCTTTTTCTATCAACTTGCACCTCTCCTTCTAGCTGGAAGTTTGCTCTCATTCAGCCAGTCCCAAACAAGGGTGTCCATTCCCTACCATCTAACCATGGCCCAATTGCTTTAACATCCTGTGTCTCAAAAGTTTTCGGGTCTATTCTTAACAGAAAAATTTTAAAGCATCTTTCCTATCACAACTTTCTTTCTGATCGTCAATATGGGTTCCGTCATGGATGCTCCACTGGCGATCTTCTCACCTACTTTTCAGACTCCTAGTCATCCTCCTTTCGAGACTTTGGCATAAGCATGCCATTGCTCTTGACATCTCAAAGGCTTTCGATCGAATCTGGCATAAATCTTTAATTTCCAAACTGCCCTCTTACGGTTACTATTCTTATATATGTTCCTTCATCTATAGCTTCCTTTCTGGTAGTTCTATAGCTGCTGCTGTAGACGGCAGCATTCTACTCCTAGATCTATTTTTTTTTTTTTTTTAATGTGTCCGACTCTGGGCAAAGGCTTCAGGTCCTATATCTTGGGGGCAGTAGCCTATCCCAGGGCCCAGTAGTCCTCCTACACCTCCACATGTCACCACTTCGGCGATAACACCCACCGTCCATACTGAATACATGCTAAGGCTGTCTCATACAGGACTGGTGTATTGGTATTAGCGGGGGTATTTTTACGACATGTCGGCGGGTCATCTGGTAGATCAGGAAAGTTTGCTTCTTTTTTTTTTTTCTTTTTTTTTATGAAATTCAAATCCTTAAACTGTCCCCTGCCCCAGCCAGGATTCGAACCTGGGTCCATCAGGACTGTAAGCCGCCTCTCTACCGATTCAGCCACCGCCTCCCCCAAATTGATAGCGGTGTTCCTCAGGGCTCTGTCCTATCACTAACTCTCTCCCTTTGATTCATCAATGATCATCTAAGCTGTACATCTAACCTATCCACTCACATGCTGATGATTCCACCCTTTCCCTGTCCATTCCCTTCCCGCAACGACCATCTCAGCAGTTACTTCAACAAACTGGGTTAAGGCTGTGGCACACCTAATATCTGACATGCCTCTTATCTCTGACTGGGGTAAAAACAATTGTTTTTAATGCATCAAAGACTCAGTTCTTACACCGTTCAATCCGACAAAATCTTCCACAGGTGTACCCACTAATGTTTAATAATATCCAGTTTAATCCTGCATCATCCTTAAACTTACCTGGGGTTTCATTCTTATGGGATTTATCTTGGAAAGATCATATTACATCTCTTGTTGTTGTTGTTGTTGGCGCCTACTCCCATCCGGGAGTTCTTGTCTTTAAACAAGATGGCTTATTTATTTATTTTTATTTTTTATTTTTTTTTTCTCAGTCTCTATTGTTCATTTCTATGTTGCTCCTTATATTCATAATTACTTCTCTTCGTTTCATTATTCTGCCCACTGTATTTACTACAACCTGTAATTCATTTTGTTTTAGTATTTCTGTTATTGATTCTTTTCCTTTAATGTCGCTTGTTAAATCTTCGTATGCTTCACATATGAATAAATGATGCTGATTTTCATTCTCTTCTTGGCACATGTCACATATAAGGTTAGGCTCATACTTTTTCTTATAATTTTCCTTCACTTCTAGCATTCTGGTTCGAATAAAAAATATAATCTTTGCGCTTTCAAACTCTATTTCCTCTAGGTATCTCTGTTGGCCTAGTTCTTGTTCCACTGATTCCTTTGTCTTACTCCCTTTTCTCATGTCTTCACAAATTTCTTCTTTATTTTTTGTCATTATTTTTTCTTTTATTACCCTTTTTGCCACTCTCTCTTCTAATGTTTCTAAGTCTTCAGGTATGCTGTACTTTTCTTTAATGTCTTTTATTTCTCTCACGTACTCTCTTTCAAAATCTTCACAATGTTTTCTCATCTTTACTTCAACAACGTCTTCTTCCCTATTCTTGAGTTCAATGTAATATTCAAGTTTTCTTTGATTAATTTTGTGTTCTATTTTTACTTCCTGTGTTTCATATAATAAAGCACATTTCGGTGTTGTCCTTGGTACCTTGATTAATTTTGTTAAGTACGGAGTCTGAACATTATTTAGAGCTTTCTTTTCTTTTTCTCTTAATGTTTTCCCACTTTCCCCTCCAAACAACATTATCGGTAATACCCATCCATTGCCAGACGCCATGTATCCCAAACGGGGTGGTCAAGGGCTTAAAGTTAATTGTTTTACAGGGAGGGGCACTAATCCTCCACCAACCCCACTTAACACGTAGGGATGCCAACAGCATCTGGTGTTCCCAGGCGGTCACCCATCCAAGTATACTAACCAGACCCAACGTTGCTTAACTTCGCTGATCGGACGGGAAGCGGTGTACTCAACGTGGCATGGCCGTATTTTAGCGCTATTTCAATTCTACTTTTTTTCAGTTCTTTTCTATTTATGATGTTAATACATTCATTTGCTGCTACCCTTGCTTTATTTATCATATTTTCCACTTTAATATTCTGTTTCCCTTTTTCTTGTATAATTATTCCCAGGTACTTATGACTTTGTGTTCTTACAATTTCTTTACCATTTATTTTTACTCTTTTTCCCTTGCCTACTAATGCTGATTGCTTTGTTTTATGTTCATTAATTTCTAGTCTTTTTTATTTTAGAAATACTTCAATTGTGTTTATTGTAGCCTGTATTTTGTAATTTTCCTCTATTGCCATGATATCATCTTGAAATATTAATGGGCTTATCCTTACATTTCCTATTTTCCAATTACTTTCTTTTTCCCTCATCATTCTGCTTAGTGAATCCATAGTTATTGAACTTATTTTGGCCCCTAGCACTGATCCCTGTCTTATCATCTCCTGTACATACACTCCTTTACATTCCCCAATTTCTGTCATAGGTATCAATTCATTTTTCATATTAATTTCATATATCATTCTCCAGTTTTTACCCTTTATTCCCTTTAGCCATAACTCCTTCATTACTTCCTTTAATACGATTTTGTCAAAACACTTTGATACATCAAAATATACTGCTGTTATTTCTTTCTTTTTCTGTTGTGCTTCTTCAATAATATTTCTTATAAAAAAATGATGTTCCCTTACTGATTTTCCTTTCCTTGCCCCGCACTGGTAATCACTCATATTCTCCAGCTTTTCTGTCTCCTTCATTTCTATTATTTTCTCCATCATTTTCATCAGGTTTGAGTTCAGTATCAGTCCTCTATAATTGTTTAAATTTTTCTTGTTACCTTTTCCCTTATATATATTTTTTATGTATGCCTTGTGCCATTCATTTGGTATTATTTCTCTATCATATATTTTCATCATCATTCTTATTATTGAATCCTTCATACTTTTCCCACATCTTTTAATCATTTCATTGCTAATTTTATCTGGGCCAGTTGCTTTACCAGTCTCTAACTTTGTTATTACCATTTTCACCTCTTCCTCACTTAATTTTTCCTCTTCCTTGTTTTCATACATCCAACATTCTCTGATCATACTCTCTTAAGCAGTCTGTGTATTCCTCATATCCTTTTGTTAAGTCATTTGTTTTGTATATCTCTTTATAGTATTCTGTAACTCTTTCTTTTATCTTTTCTGGGTTTCTTATATCACTTCCATCTTTATCTCTTACTACATACTGCCACTGGGGTTTCTTGTTAAGTCTTCTCCTTAACTTCCACAGCGTATCACTATTATTTCTTTTATCATTAAGCTGATTACTAATTTCTTCTATTCTTCTTTCCTTATTTTCATTTATATATTTTGCTATATTTTGCTCAATCTCTTTTCTTTCTGTTATAAAGTTTGCTTTTCTGGTTTTATCATTCTCTTTTCTTATTTGTTTCCTTATCTTCCTTTTTCTTTCCATTAATATCTTCACCCTTTTATCTATTCCTGGTTTAACCCTTTTTGACATTCTTATTTTCCCAAATGCTTTATCCAGTATATTATACACTAATTTCTTCCACTTATTCCACTCAATTTCAATACTTTGTTCTTGGTAGTTTACTTTTTTCCACATCCTCTCAAAAATTTCATTTTTCTCTGTCATTTCTTTAAAATTTTCCCATCCTCCTTCTTTTTTAAAGTACCACTGTTTTACATAGTCATTCCTTACTTCTTTCATTTTATCATCCATTGCTATTAATATTGTATTATGATCTGTTTCTTTAACTTCTTTGTTTTTGTATTTCGTTAGCTTATACATTCCTTCCTCATCTATATTCATATCTATTATGTCCTCTTATACACTCCTATTCGTTATCACATAATCTAATATAGATTTTTCCTCATTATTTCTTGTGTTTACTCTTGTCCATTTACCTTTACATTTTTCTGTTCCATTTACAATTACACCTTTAACATTTTCTACCATTTGAATCAGTGCTTTGCCTGCTTCATTTTTCCATAAATTATTTCCAACTATACCATCTTCCTGATTTCCTATTTTTGCGTTTAAGTCTCCAATTATTATATAATCTTCACCCACTTTTTCTATGTTTCTAATGTGTTCTTTGAGATACTGAAACTGTTCCCTAATTTAATTGTTTGTCACCCTTCCTTCTGTTTTTCCATATACACTAATTACATTCAGTGCTCTTTTTCTGGTTTCTATTCTTACTGTCATTTCTTCTATATCTTCTGTTTCCTCACTGATTTTTACTGTGTTTAACTGTGAATTTATTTTGACCATAATTTCTATTCCTCCACCCACCTTATTTTCTCTGTTATTATTATATGCTTTATATCCTTCTAACTTCACCACTTCTCCTCTTCTCAAGAACGTTTCATTAAGTACTATAATTTCTGGGTCTATTTTGTTTGTCACTTCTCTTAAACTTACTTGCTTTTCTTTAATTCCTCTACAATTTGCATACAAAATTTTAATATTATTTTTACCATAATTTTGATATTCTATACTGCTATGTTTTCTATTTTCATTTGTTTTAAGAGTAACTTTGTTCTTTATTTTGTCTTCTTTTCCCCTGTCATTTATATTCTCATTTTCCCTCACATTCTTTCTTCCTGCAAGTTTTTCATTTCCTTCCATATGTCTTCCACTCTCAATATCAATTTTTCTAATACTATTTTTCTGCTTTCCCAAAAATTTTCTTCCTTCAATATTTCTCTTATGTTCCTCATTTTTGTTTCACTATTTTCATTTACTGTTTTGTCTGTTGTTTCCTCATGCACATAGTTGCAGTATTTACCCTTTTTACAATACCCTCTTTCAAAGAATCTACACCTTTCATTTCTTATATGATAAAACCTACATCCATTCCCTTTCATACATTTTCCTTTCTTATAGTACTTGCATTCAATGTTCCTTCTTTCTATGACTGTCTCATTTATTCTCACTATATGTTTGTACCTACACTCTTTTCCAAACTTACATTTTCCTCTAGTAAAATACCAACATTCCCTTATTATGTGAGTACGTTTAAGTATTTGGGTAGTGTGATGATTAAGGATGGAGGTTTGGAGGGTGAAGTGCTTGAAAGGGTACAGCAGGGAAGAAAGGTTGCTGGTTCCTTGAAAGCAGTGATAAGAAACAGGGAAGTGAGCATGGAAGTGAAAAAGTTACTACATGACAGTATTGTGATACCAACTCTAACGTACGGAAGTGAAGCTTGGACATTGTTGGAAGGACACAAGTCAAGAGTGAGAGCAGTGGAAATGAGTTATTTAAGAGGAGCATGTGGAGTCACGTGGAGATACAGGCTGACGAATGAGGATATAAAGGAACGTTGTGGTGTGGATGTGGATGTGATAGGAAGCGTTATGAGGAACACACTGAGGTGGTTTGGCCATGTGGAGAGGATGGAGGGTGAAAGACTGACGAAGAGAGTGTATATGAGTGAGGTGGAGGGGGAAAGAGGGAGGGGGAGGCCGAGGATGAGATGGAGGGATGGGGTGGAGAGGTATATGAGAGAGGGGGGTGTGAGTTGGGAGCAGGGCAGTGAAATGGCGGGGGACAGGGCGACTTGGAGGCGATTTGTTTGTGGCCACCCCAAACGGGACTGAGGCATCTGGCAATAGATAGATTGATAGAAAATACCAACATTCCCTTATATCCTTGCCCTCTTCCAGATTTCCCTGTCTTTTTTGTTGTTTAACTTTTTCTGTACTTTCTTTCTGTTGTTCTTTTTCTCCTTCTGCCATTTCTTTTTTACCATTTTCTTTTCTGTCAGTAGCTTCATAATTTTCTTGTTCCTTATGCTTCTCTCTATCAGTTACTGCTACTTCACTATCTATTACATTATCCTCACTGGTTTTCACTACTTGGCTGTTTTTCCCTTCTATTTCATATATTTCACTTTGTTTTTTATTTTCATTTTCTATTTCTATCTCTTTTTGTTTGCTTTCTCCAATTTTTTCTATATTTTGTCTGTATTCTGCTCTTTTTCTTTTCCTGGTTTCTTCTTCCATCTTGTCATACTGTTCTTTAAGTTTTTGTTGACTCTCAATATCTAATCTTCTTTTCAATGCAGTGTTTTCTTCCTTTACTACAATTAGGATTTCTCTTAGTTTTTCCTCATTTATTTTTGCTTCTTCTTTTTCAATACTTTCATACATGACCCTTTCTTCCAAATTTTTAATTATTTCCTCAGATTTTTACATTCTTTTTCTTTTTCACCATAAGAATTTTTCTTTCTATTTTCTTCATATTCTTTTTCTACTTTCTTTTGCATTTCCTCTGCTTTTTCTTTCTCTTTAAACAATATTTTCTTCTCCTTTTCACTTTGTTCATATCTTTCCCTTGATTTCTCCAAATTTTCTTCCATTTTCTTATATCTTTCTGCCATAATTTCCAATTCCCTATGAGCAAGTTTTAATCCCTTCTTTTCCTTGCCTGCTCCATTTTCTCTCTCACCTTTAAGACACTGATTGCATTTATACCTTATATTTACACACTCTCCATTGTCCTTTCTAACTGCCTCATATAATTCACTTGTCATTTTGTGTTCAGTGTAATGTCTTCTTGTCCCCATCTGTATGTGAATTCATTCTTCACATCCATCACACCACATTGCTTTGTCTTGTTTCCCCACATATTTTCTGCACCTAGCACACTTTCTTTTTGTATCTGGAGACTTTTGTGTAGATGTAATGATTTCCAAACTGTTAAAAGTAATGTTTACTGAGTCATTCTTGTCGTCTGTCACCTGTTCATTTTTTCGTCCTCGCTTCCCAATTTTCCGTTTTTGTTTTTCAACATTTTTCCGTGCTACTGTGTCTTTCATTCTAGGCTTCCGTTTCTTCCCATTTTCTTGTTGTTTATCCTTCTCCTCCTCACTGTCGTCGTTGCTGCTTGGGGCCTCTGCTGCACCACTGTTATTCTTATTGTTTGATCCTTCTGTGGCCCTTCCTTCTCCATTCTCCATGTCGTTGCTCAGATATTCTCTGCCAGAATAGTCCTCGGAAGAATCTTGTCCTTCCATCTTCTTGTGGAGAGTATCAAGTTTATTTCAATATCTCTTCCAAGAATGACAGTGCTTCTCTGCCACGATATGTCCTACTTCACACTATTTCCTCTTCCTTATCCACTATAATATATTTTCACGACACTATGAACTCACTAAATATATACAATTGTCCCAGGATATTGGTGAAAAATACGAGAGGTCGTGATGCGTGCCCTTGTAATGTTTACATCCTTGTGGTGGAAACCTTGTGGCATGTCAGATGGAGCCAGGATTCCATGGGGTTGAATGATGAGTGAATGGAAGCGTGGCCCATTGAATTGGACAAACTTTGGCTATTTGGGCGTTGCTACTCCTCACCCTGCCCTTGGGTGGGAAAGGAAGTCTGGATGATGATGATGGTAATGATGATGTTATGTGTATGGTTGTAAAATCTGCTTCCAAGAAACTGAGTGTGCTAAGTCGACTCTGTACCTTCTTTACCCCTCCACAATTGTTGACTTTATATATGGGCTTTATTCACCCCTGTGTAGATCTTATGTGTGGGGAGGCTCCCCACATACAGCTCTTCTCAATTGGGTGGAGTCAAAGGCCTTTTCTCTCATCAACCCTCCTCTGCTTACTGGCTCCCTTCAACCTCTGTCTGTTTGCTGCACTGTTGCATCTCTATTGTATTGCTGCTTCAAAGGTCACTGCTCCTCTGAACTGTCTGTTTGCATCACTCCACCTCTACGACGGGCACATAGCACCCGTCCAGCACCATACTCTCATCCCTTATCTATCCAACTCTCTGATGCAAGAGTTAACCGTTACTCCCAGTCCTTCATTTATGCAACAGGTCAGCTCTGGAACTGTCTCCCTCTATCTGTATTTCTTCCTATGACCTCCAGTCTTTCAAACGTAGTTTTTCAAGGCATCTCGAAATGAACGGATCTTGAATTTGGCTCTCTGTTGTATTATTTTTGTTTTTCTCTTAGATGGAATGGTTTGCGGGCTCCTGGACTTTGGTTCCTACTTCCTTGCGTTAAAAAAAAAAAAAAAAAACTTTCGTAACATCAGCCCTCATACTCAAGCAAGACACCTATCCGACTCACGCCATTGTATCCGCTTCACCCCACATAGCCACACACCCACCTATCCTGCCTATCTGTCCACTCATCACATCCACCCTCTCTGCCCATTGACCCTCTCACCCCCCCACAAACCTATTCATTCTACCCTTCGAAGACACCCAGCCGTATCTTCATTCTACCCTTCCCACCCACACACCCATATCTTCATTGTACCCTTCGCACCCACCCACACATATCTTCATTCTACCCTTCCCACCCACCCACACAAAAGTTCATTCTACCCTTCCTACCGACCCACACATATCTTCATTCTACCCTTCCTACCGACCCATACATATCTTCATTCTACCCTTCCCACCCACCCGCACATATCTTCATTCTATCCTTCCTACCCACCCACACCTATCTTCATTCGACCCTTCCCATCCACCTACACATATCTTCATTCTACCCTTCCCACCCACCCACACATATCTTCATTCTACCCTTCCCACCCACCCACACATATCTTCATTCTATCCTTCCCACCCACCCACACATATCTTCATTCTACCCTTCCCACCCACCCACACATATCTTCATTCTACCCTTCCCACCCACCCACACATATCTTCACTCTACCTTTCCGACCCACCCACCGATGCCACTATGCCAACCCACCGAATCTACTACTGCCCATCCACGTACCTACCCAACCACCCATCACAAGCACTGCTAACCTCCCCATCACCCAACCCATCCCCGAACGAACCTACCCACCTAGTCACCAACCTCAACCAGCAGGATGACTTGCCAATTTACACACACACACACACACACACACACACAGACACACACACACACACACACACACACACACACACACACATATTGTAGTTCAAACAATCTATGAAACAAATACAGGCAATTACATAAGCATGTTTAACCGTAGTCGCCCAGGCACAAGGACATAATCTCTCTCTCTCTCTCTCTCTCTCTCTCTGAAGATTCACATGTAGTGCGAACACAAAATTACTGATAATAGAGAAGTGTGATATATATGACCACTATTTGTCTACTGATGTCGGAGCTATTTAGCAATAGACACGGTATTTAAAGAAGGACTGTTTACCTGTGTTTTTGCACGTAGTAATTTACACTTGTGTTGCACATGTTCAGTAGTTTTTTTTTTAGCTACATGAAGGTGATTCTCGAAAGTATATCATACTTATAGCACCCGCTAATCGAATACCCGTATATACATCATGGCTGTGGCCATGACCAGTCTCATAAAAAACTGCTTTCTCTGCAGAAGCCATAATTTTAACCTTTACAGTCTCTAAGACATACGTAATTTTAATAAGCTGTATTCTCAGTTGTATTATACAAGTCTTTATGCTATAAGTCGTATAATTACCCATTACTGAATATAACAGCTTCCCAATGAAACCAAAGTGTTATTAAGTCAGTTTTTAAGCAGACCATCTCGTTACCTGCTGATCACTACGGGGAACCAGGGTTGTTGCACAGCTCTGTTCAGACTGGCCCAGTGGTAACGTATGGAAGTAACCTGCAAAATATCGTCAAATGATTGTGCTTGATCACTGTCGGTTAGAGTGTCCATTGCCAAAAGATTTGATCCAAGTTGTGATGAACGTTTATTCTAGCATGCCCCCCCACTGTTGAATGCTGGGGCCTAGAGATAGACCAGTGACTCAAAGAAGTTTGGTCAGTGGGAGCATGTCACATTCTGGGGAGCAATACGCGAAAAATAAGTTTTAACTTTCCTTAGGACTATTATCATTATAAAGTACTACAGCTTCCAGCGCCTGAACTACCTGTAGGTCAGATACTGTCGATTCAGATAGATATTTATTCTGTTTTGTTGCCAAGAATGACAGTCCCTGACGTCCCCACAATACTGACCTGAAAGTAAGATCCAAGAGGAGGAAAACTAGCTGTTATCTATCATGGCATTGATTTATAATTTTCTTTTTTTAATAGGGTTCTGAAATGTATTGTACTGTGTTCTTTTACGTTTTATTACGAAATTTTATGATCGTTAAATCAAAGGTGGTCTGCAGATTACATACAATACAGGAAAAAATGCATCTCGTGGATGCTTTAATGGATCAGTAACTATATTTAACAGTATATATATATATATATATATATATATATATATATATATATATGATATCAGAGGAAACGTGGGATATGATAAAAAAGAGAGGTGAGGCTAAATTGAGGAGTGAGATGCAATGCGTTGATGAACGAGAGATTGAATTAGCAAGAGCTGCGTACTGGAGTTTGAATTCAGAAGTAAGAAGGTTAGCTAGGAGAGATAAAAGAAGATGTGTGGATGAAAAGGTTGCAGAGACTGAAATCTTAATAAACAAAAATGATGGACAGAGTCAAAGAATAGCATATGAATCGATTAGAGAACTGAGTGGTAATGCAGGTAAACGCAAGGAAATACCAGTTAGAGACAGGGAAGGAAATTTATTGACCAAAGATGGAGATATTAAAAATAGATGGAAAGAGCATTTTGAGACAGTTCTTAACAGACCAATACCACCAGAAGAGGATATACCGTCTGCTCAGGAAGATTTAAATATAGAAACAGGAGAGTTGAGGCTTGCAGAAGTGGAGAAAGCAGTAAAACAGTTAAAGAATAATAAGGCACCAGGGGAGGATGGTTTATTTCCGGAAATGTTTAAAGTGGAGGGATAGATTAATAATGATCTTGACCAAGCTATTCAATAAGATATGGGTGACGGGGTTACTACCATCAGTTTGGAAGAATGGTGTAATTGTTAAAGTTCCGAAGAAGGGAGACCTGAGTGAATGTGGTAATTGGAGGGGAATCTCTTTGTCACCGATAGCTTTGAAAGTTTTCAGTAGAGTGTTGTTAAATAGGTTGGAGCCGGTGGTTGAGGGTATTCTGAGGGATGAACAGGCTGGTTTTAGAAAGGGACGTGGTTGCAATGATCAGATCTTTATAGTTAGGCATTTGATGCAGCAAGTTAATGAAATGAGAGTACCGTTAAGTCTTTGTTTTGTTGATTTTGAAAAGGCTTTTGATAGTGTTTCGAGAGAGACTATGGGGAAGATCATGAGACATTATGGAATACCAGAGGAGTTTGTGAGGGTCATTATGAACATGCATGAGGACACATTTTGTAAAGTGATGGTTGATGGTTGTCTGAGTGATTCGTTTGAAGTCAAGTCCGGAGTAATTCAAGGTGGTGTTCTATCGCCTTTACTATTTATATTGGTCATTGATTACATTATGAAACGCGTTGGAACAGAAACCGGTGCAGGTATACTTTGGGAGAGAACAGGAAACTTTTGGATTTAGATTATGCAGATGATATAGTTTTGATTTGTGATGGGCCAGAAGAGATGCAGAGAGTGTTGGACTGTTTGGTGAGTGAAGGTCGCAAGGTGGGTTTGGTTATTAATTGTGGAAAAACTGAAATAATCAATAAGAATATGGAAAATGCGCAGGAATGTGTAATTGGAGGTATGGTTGTAAAGCAAGTTGATAGGTTTAAATATTTAGGTACTTATTTAGCCAAGGATGGTTCTTTGAACTTTGAATTCGAGGAAAGGTTAAAGAAGGCTAATCAGGCAATGGGAATGCTTAAAAATATTTGGAATAATAACAATTTTTCTGTGCATACAAAAATCAAACTTTATAAGGTAATGGTTAGGAGTATCTTAATTTATGGACACGAGTCTTGGTACAGCACAGTGACTATGGAAAATAAATTCTTGGTGTTTGAAAACAAAGCACTTAGAAGAATATTAGGAGTTAAGTGGTGGGAAAGGATACCAAATAGTAGAATTAGAGAAATAACGGGAGTGCAGCCGGTCGATGAATATGTTAGGTTCTCACGATGGAAGTGGCTAGGACATGTGTATAGGGAGACAGGGAATAGTACGAGGTACACCAGGGTGGGTGGCACTTGGTAGGAGAGGTAGAGGAAGGCCAAAAGAGACGTGGGTGAGGACAATGAGACGGGAAGCTGGAGATGAGTGTTGGGGAGATCTTGAAGAGTTAGCACAAGATAGGATGTGGTGGTGTGAGTTCATCGAGGCCCTATGCATCCCCGAGGGTGCCACAGGGAAATGATTGATTGATTGATATATATATATATATATATATATATATATATATATATATATATATATATATATATATATATATACATCAGTCGCATAAACTGGCTACCTAAGTTCCCCATTGTCTCTCGGACATAATCACAAGATATTCCCTTTGTATATAACTGTGCATAGTTTGTACAACGTAGGAAGTATAAGTGACCTTAGGAGTTGATTTACCGACTATGAGAACAGTGGTTTACAATTGTGATTAATTAACTTTTTTTTTTTTAATAACAACAGATGAAGGGAAAACAAATGAATAAAAAAATCCACACACGAGATTACTTGCGTCCTCCATTCATAAAATATCTGTAACAGCTGGACTTGAACAGCTGTTTGAAGTTTGGGGAAAAACAACTCCGGGGACGCGAGTTCCAGAGACATGCAGTTCGGGGAATAAAAGAATTTTGATAGGCAGAAGTTCTGCAGTATGGCTGTGTGACATTCCAGCCATGAACGCTACCAGATGCCCGTGTAGCACAAAGGAAGGCATGGAGAGGTGGCACAATGGACGCAACTTCGTCTGAGCATTTGCCATAAAAATATCTGTAAAATAATGCAAGAGAGGCAACATTCCTTCTTACTTGTAGGGGAGGTAGTTTATAATAGCAGGGTTATTAATAATTCCAACAGCTTTGTTCTAAATTTTTGTCTAGTTGTTTTAGTGCAACCTCTCCACATCCATTCCACAAGGGTGAGCAATGTTCAAGCTGAGAGTGCACATGACTCTTTTAAATCATAGCTAACTGCTCGTCAGTGAAGAAGTTACGAACTCTGTACAATAATCCAAGTGTCTTTGAGACAGTTCTAGCCAGTGATCTGACATGAGAGGTCCAGCATTGTTAAGTGAGACACCGAGAATTTCAATACTTTTGGAGATAGGAATATTAGTAGCACTGAAGGTAATATACAAATCTGGCAATATCTGGCTATTAGTAAATTGTATATATTTAGTTTTCCCAGCATTAAATGAGACAAGGTTGTTTTGTCCCCATTCACTGATCGCAGATAAGTCTTCATTTATGGAGACAGCTGTACTGAGTTGAGAGGTAGAGGTATTAGACTTTGTACATGGCTGTTTGAGTGTGAATGAACTGTGCAGTGTTGAGTCATCTGCATATGAATGGATGGGATTGTGGGTAACATAAGAGATCATTAGTAGGAAGCAGGAACAGGGTTGGTGCCAGAACTAATCCCTGTGGCACGCCAGCATTAACTGATTGGAAACTGGAATATTCATCATCCACTTATATTTTTCTGCTGCTGAGATATGAGGACAGCAGAGGAACAAAGACATTAGTCCATAGCAAGGGAGTTTGGACAACAGGGAACAGTGCCACACTCTGTTGAAAGCTTTAGAAATCTCAAGTGCTAATGCATGAGTTTCTCCATGTTGATCAATTGATTGGTGGATGGTATGAGTCAGGTGACTCAGTATGTCAATGGTGGATCCTTCGTAGCAAAAACCATATTGTCTATCACTAATTAAGTTGTTGGATTCAAGATGTTTAACTGTGTGCATATTAATTAAATTTTCAAATACTCTACCAGGAGATGTGACAGCTATTGGTCTGTAATCAGAGGAGTCATAGGAACTTCCTTTCTTCAAATCATGGTTTGCAAAGGAATTAATTAATCTTTTACAAGAACCATGGTTTGGTATAGTAATTACCTCAGTGACTGTCAGAACCAAGGTTTTAAATAAAACTGACCGCAGCAATTCTTAATCTGCTATAATTTTCTCATTTCTGACTTGTTTCACGTTGCTATCCTTAGTTGTTTAACATTCATTAATAATGGCAGTATACAGGACATTTACAGACTAAATATTTCATAGATAATCAGATATAATACAAGTTAAATGCACTGTAACACAGGAATAGTAGACAATTGCTTGAGTTATTGCTGAAACTGAAAACCTTGCTTCCCATTCATGGTCAGCCTCTGCAGGCAAGTTTTGCAGGCCCTTATGTAGTAGAGAAGAGGGTAGGTGAAGTAAATTATGTCATATTAACCCCAGACCATAGGAAGAAGCGAAGAATGTGCCATGTAAATATGTCAAGGGAGTACCACAGGTGAGACATGGGCCCCCCTATTGCTGCATGCGTGTTATCAGCTGTCGATTTAGTGGAGGACGAGGGCTGCCCTTTGACTTTGGACCAGACGACTAGTTGGAGAGAAAGCCAGGAGGCTTGGAGTACATTAACTAACAAACTCTCCCACTTGACTGCAGAGCAGTGTGCCAAACGTGCCAAACTTGTTGCCCTTCTCAGGAAGTTCCCTCATGTCTTCCGGGACACCCCAGGACGGATGGAAGTGGCATTGCACAACATGGATGTTGGAGATGCCAGCCATGTAAAGCAGTCACCCTACTGGACTAGTCCTCAGAAGCAGACCATCATCCAAGAGAAACTGAACTACATGTTGCAGTAGGGGTTAACTGAGTCATGTCAAAGTGAGTGATACTCCCCAGTTATGGTGGTTCCAATACCTGGTTGGTCACATCGCTTTTGTATTGATTATCATTAAGTCAGCTCCCTTGCCAAGACTGACACCTACCCACTTCCTACAGCAGATGATTGTGTGGATGCAATAGGCAGTGCAAAGTTTATTACAAGATAAGATTTGATGAGGGGATATTGGCATGTCCCACTCACAGAAAGGGCCCAAGAAATTTCCTGTTTTGTGGTCAATGGCAATATTTATTAAAGTCATGGCCTGTGGTATGAAGAATGCTCCTGCCACCTTCCAGAGGCTGGTGAATGATCTCACAAAGATTTACATAGTTGTGTGACTTACACTGATGATGTAGTTATTTTTTGTTACACCTGGGAACAACACTTGAGCCAACTAGATGCCTTGCTGCAGAGACTGTCCTTTGCTAATTTAGTGCTTAATTTAACTAAATGTGAATTTGTGAGAGCTCGAGTGCACGTAAGTCATGTGGTCGGATTAGGCCAAATGAGTCCACCTCACGTTAAAGTTCAGGCCATAGTTAATTCCCCCAACCCAAGAATAAGAGAGAGTTGCAGCAATTCTTGGGTATGGTAGGGTACTACAGAAGTTTTGTCCTGAACTTCTTTGATCTTGTATTTCCCCCCACTGATTTGTTAAGAAAAGGAGTCAAGTATGAGTGGAAGTCACAATGTGAGGATGCCTTTTCTAATGTCAAAGCCATCCTGTCGAGGAACCTAGTGCTTCAAGCTCCAAATTTCGATAAACTTTTTAAATTGGCTGTTGATGCCAGTGGCCTAGGGGCCGGCGCAGTTTTGCTTCAGGATAATGATCAAGGCTTTGAGATGCCTGTGTGCTATTTTAGCAAAAAATCCAATAAAGCCCAGAGGAATTATTCAGCTATTGAGAAAACTCCTTGTACTCATACTTGCCCTTCAGCACTTCTCTGTTTACGTTGGTCCAGGGTCAGGTGATGCGGTAGTGTACACTGATCACCACCCTCTGAAATTTTTGTCCCGATTTATGGACAAAACTCTTAGACTGACCCGCTGGGCCCTATTTCTACAGGAATATGCCTTAGAGATCCGACATATAAAAGGAGTTACTAATATTTTAGCAGATTACCTGTCTAGAACATTAAAATGTACAATATCCAGTAATTTCCTCTTGGTAAATTTCTTCCTTCAGGAAGGGAGTCACTGACATAGTTACCCCATCAGTGAATGGGTGAAACAGAGGATGAGAAGAAAAAGGAAGGGAAATAGGCGAGCCCTCAAGAACGATAAATATTTTTGTTATTAATTTTGCTGCCTGTATAACCCTAGACATCACTATCTTCGTTGTGTTTGCTTAACAGTCAGTTTTTCTGCTTCTGGGCAGATAACACTGGTTGTTTTTCCCAGAAATTACACAGAGATCATTTTGTCCTTGACAATAAGTGGGTGTGGCTTACAGTGTGGGAGGAGCAAAATGAGAGTATTTGCTAATACAAGTCTAAAAACGTTTGCTTGGCAGCCTGTTAATGGTTATGTGTGAGATGTGTAAGGCCCCCATTGGTAGTAGGTGCCTTCATTGTTTGTGCATGGCTGGAGATTACACTTAAGACAGTCTAGTGGCTGGTTAGCCGGGAGAGGCGGAGTTAGCTCGCGGACCTACCAAGAGAGACACATTTTGTCACTTTTTGTCACCTCTTTTATCACTTATTGCCACATTACACTTTTTGTCACATTTTTCCACATATTTTCACACATTACTGGACACATTACTTTGATTACAAAACACACTGTTTGTGCACCATTTACCATTTTTAGTTCACTTCTTCATTTACACTAGTGTGTGGTTTATATCTGGATTATATCATCGATGAGTTCTTGTTCCTCGAGCTCTATGAATATGTAGCCTCCACTGAGTGTATTCTGGTTAGGTAAGAAATAGCTCGTTTTGTATTTGTATTCTGAGGCCTATGTGAAGTCCCCTTTGTAAAACGGATCCTGGTTTCTCCTTTGGTGTTTGTATGTTATAGTGTAATGTTAAGTTAGCTTTCTTGTGAGCTTTACCTTACCCCTTTTGGTGATTAATTAAGGGTTAGGAATGCTTCATAATATATACCCCCATAACACAATCAAGAAGCCTTGAGTGTATTGTATGGGTTATGAATAAATCGGCCTCCTGTCCTGAGAAACAAAGTGACCATGCAGACAGATCACCAACCCCTTGCATGATTATTAAATGTTAAGGAACCGTCCAGAAGGATTGCTAGATGGCATATCCAGGTTGTATAATATAATACTGATGTCTTTTATTTACCCGGACATCGGAATGAAATAGCTGACGCCTTGTCATGTCTTTGTAGAGAGCAACAAAACGATGATATAGAGGTCATAGCTGTCACGAGGGACGTGACCAATACTGATACTGTCAGCTGGAATCTTGACAAACTGCAAAAGCAGCAAGATGTGCAACCAGTTTGGGGATCATTAAAACGGTACCTTCGCGGAGAAGCCCCTCAGACCCCAAAACTTGCTGTCCTTGTTGAACAGTTTTTTCTTCACCAGGATGGTCTGCTGTACAAAAAAAAAATAAACTTGTGCATATGAGGAGGTTGTACCTAAGCAAAGTGTGCCAGTGGCATTACATTTAGCCCATCATCTGCCATTGTCAGGACATTGTGGGACCAAGGTCATTACAATGTGCACCAATAGATTTGAATATTGGCCAAGTATGGTCAAGAATATTACTAAATTGTGTTGGCATTGCACACAGTGCTATTTCTAAGAGGTCAGGGGATGCCGTGGTTCCAATTATGAGGTACCCCAATGTGCTGGCGCCGTGGTATCGGGTCAATATGGACATTATAGGACCGTTGAATATGTCTATGGTAGGACATAATTATTTCCTGACGGTAGTGGACACACTTACCGGATTTCTTGTTCCTGAGCCAGTGAAAACAAAAACGGCAGGGGAAGTAGCTCATGTGTTTGTACAGAACTGTACACAATCATCAAACTCCCCAACAATTGGTCATGGACCAGGGAACAGAATTCGTGAATGCAACGCTGTGTGGAGTAGTGGACATACTCTGAATAAAGTACACCACAGTGACGCCGTATCACCCTTTTGCAAACGGGTTGGTGGAACGGGTGAATGGAACCATGATCCAAATCTTGTGTACAATGGGAGTAACGCAAAAAATTGGCATCGGATGATACATTTGGCATTCATGGCCTATAATTCGGGGTTTAATAGGTCGATTAGGGACTCTCCATTTTTCCCTTTGTATCTGAGAGATCCACAGGTGCCATACCAGGCGATACATGAATCACAGTCGGACTATAATATAGGTGACGGTAAATATATGGTAGCCATCATGGCAGTCAAAATATTTCAGAGATGTCAACTATACTTAGACCAAGCTAGTACAGAGAATGAGAATTAAAGAAACAAGAGGGTCATTCTTAAGCCTCTCCGTGAAGGAGACAGGGTATATGTGACTACAATTCCTAAACGAGGAGTTGCAAAGACATTACAGCCATTGTATGCTGGACATTACCAGGTCATGGAGCGTGTTAGAGATCCTGCAACTATAGTTCGTCGTGTGAAGGATGGAGTTGTCTCCACACCTCATACCGATCGCGTGCGAGTGGTTCACGAGTCTTATCATTAAGGATATTAAGAATGTTCGCCATGCATGCCCGGTACATGAGGCAAATGATGATAATGAAGGTGATGTTGAGGATATTCTATATGATTTCACCACCATTGTGGTATATCGCCGTGGTGTACAGCGATCATCTAACTTACCAGACAATCAAAGATCTATGGGTGGAAATGATGGTACCAACCCAATTCTGCAGAGTGGAGACGTGAGGGAGAGTGAGAGTATGAGCGAAGGCTAGAGGGAGGGTAGAGACGAGGTGGAAGTGAAGGCGAGTGATGAGGAGAAACCCCAGGAGAAACAAATTCCTCGGCGCAAAATTGTTCAGACTCTGTTAGTAGCCCAGACGATGCACCATCTCCCAGATATAGCTTGAGGTTACACACGACAGTAGGTTTACCTCAACTTATGGATAGACCAATAGAGTACACTGATAGAAAGAAAGCAATGAGTAGGGAATAAGTTATACTAGTCATGTTATTTTATTTTGTTTCAGACCTTGCTGTTTGCAGTCACAGTGTCAGGAAGCGCTAACCACACTGACCGACACATTGAAAAACCTACTCCAACAGGCCTCATCTATTCTCTGGGCTCCAAACTTATTTCAACAGGAAATCATTACGGGGTCCCTATTTTGTTAATACAGGATGAACTATATAAACCTCTTGCTAATGCCAAAGATTTGTTGAATCTATTCAGTCAAACACTGAACTTATGGACAGTTCGTCATTCCTTGTATCATCATTAAAAGAGACATTGGTTTCATTTCAACATGAATTTGATGTTAGATTTCAGGATCCAAAAAATTTTGTTGACTATATGTTTTCAGATAACCTATTAACCAGTCGTAGACCCATAGATGCAATTGATATTGTTGCTAATGTTTTATTTGGTACTGCAACTCAGGATCAGGTAGACGAAATTCATTCCAGGTTGAGCCAAACTGAAGAAGTGTCCTAGAGAGAACGTCAAGTATTAAATGTTCACACCCAGGTTTTAAATATTCCCATTAGGGCTATGTCACACATGCATGCTGCAACTGCCAAATTATAAAGGACAGCAAATATTTCACATGCGGTAATTAGACTCATCTCTATCAAAACATTGCAGCTAGAAGGCGAAGCTCGCGTAGTTGAAGCTTTTCTTAATATTCAGCTAGCCTTGTCTGATAATATTGCCGACCATGTGAGGATTAAGTTAGGCATTCGGAGCACGATGCAAGCTCAGGTGAGTCCAGACATGGTAGCAAATACATTATTGCTGGAACTTCTTAGTAATATTTTGTTGACGAGACCAGGACTTCATCTTCTTGCTCATCCTGAATTCTTTGTCTTATATCCTGACCTCATTTGGGTAGTGCCTCACAAGACCCCCTCTTCAGTTTGCTTCTATTGCTAATTCTGGTTCAGGGTGACTCGGCAGACCCTTTTGATGTTTTCCGAATCAATCCTTTGCCTTTTTTTTTTTTTTAATAACAGAACAAAGGAAGGAAAAACAAATTAATAAAAAAAATAATCCATGCACCAGATTACTGCTGTCCTCTGTTCATAAAATATCTGTAACAGATTTGAACAGCTGTGGTGTGGGTTGAAGTTTGGAGGAAAACAACTCTGGAGAAGCGAGTTCCAGAGAGATGCAGTTCGAGGAATGAAAGAATTCTGATATGCAGAAGTTCTGCAATATGGCTAAGTGAAATTCCAGTCATGAGCGCTACCAGATGCCCTTGTAGCACGAGGGAAGGCATGGAGAGGTGGTACATTGGATGCAACTTCATCTGAGCATTTGCTGTAAAAATTATGTATAAAATAACGCAAGGGAGGCAACATTCCTTCTTACTTGTAGGGGAGGTAGTTTATTTGTAATGGCAGGGTTGTTAATAATTCTAACAGCTTTGTTCTGAATTTTGTCTAGTTGTTGTAGTGCAACCTCTCCACATCCATTCCACAAGGGTGAGCAATATTCAAGCCGAGAGCGCACATGACTCTTTTAAATTATAGCTAACTGCTCGTCAGTGAAGAAGACTCTGTACAATAATCCAAGTTTCTTTGAGGCGGTTTTAGCAAGTGATCTAACGTTAGAGGTCCAGCTGATGGCATTGTTAAGTGAGACGCCAAGAATTTCAGTACTTTTGGAGATGGGAATATTAGTAGCAATGAAGGTAATATACGAATCTGGTAGTATCTGTCTATTAGTAAATCGTATATATTTAGTTTTACTAGCATTAAATGAGACAAGGTTGTTTTGTCCCCATTCACTGATCGTAGATAGGTCTTGATTTATGGAGATGGCTGTACTGAGTTGAGAGGTAGAGATATTAGACTTTGTAAATGGGTGTCTGAGTGTGAATAAAATATGTACTGTTGAATCATCTGCAGATGAGTGGATGGGATTGTGGGTGACAGATAAGAGATCATTAAGAACCAGGAACAGGGTTGGCGCCAGAACTGATCCCTGCAGCACGCCGGCGTTACTTGAGTGAAAATTGGAGTATACATCATCTACTTTTACTCTTATTTCCTGCCACTGAGATATGAGGAAATCAAAGGAACAAAAGACGTTAGTCCATAGCAAGGGAGTTTGGACAGCAGGGAACAGTGCCATACTCTGTTGAAAGCTTTAGAAATATCAAGGGCTACTGCATGAGATTCACCACGTAAGTCAATTGATTGATGGATTATATGAGTTAGGAGAGTATGTCATTGCTGGATCTTTCGTGACAAAAACCATATTGTTTATCACTAATTAAGTTATTGGATTCCAGATGCTTGACAATGTGCTTATTAATTAAAGTTTCAAATACCTTACCAAGAGAAGATGTGACAACTATTGGTCTGTAATCAGAGGGGTCAGAGGGACTTCCTTTCTTCGAACTGGGTGGATATTGGATTCTTTCCATGAATTTGGGAATGAAGAAGTACGTATGCATAGTCTGAGTAATTTAGCTAGAACAGAGGCAAGTTCAAGGGAACACTTTTTCAAAACAATTGGCGAAATTGGATTCGGGCCTGGAGCTTTGTTGGTATGTAAATGGTCTGGGATGGAGTTCACGTATCTTGTCTGTAGTTCAAGTGAACAATTTCGGGAGAGTCAAGTTCTAGTACTGGGACGTTCTGGCTGGCATCCTCTATGGTACAACTTCTGGCAAATGTACTGGCAAAAATATCTGCTTTCCCACACGGGTCATTTGTAATGTTGCCATCTGAAGATTTTAGTCGGGGAATGGATGGTGACTTGTTAAAGTTATTACTGAATGAATTAAGAGTTGATATTCTTTTGTCATTAGGGTCGTTAAGTAGTTTTGATGCTTACTTTTGAAGAGAGTTTGATTTAGCTAGATTTATTACAGCTTTTGCATGATTTCTAGCAATTTTAAATTGAGAGAGTGATTCAGATGTTTCTGATTTTAAGTAAGATTTATATGCTAATGACTTTTGGGCTCTTGCTCTGGCACAGTTGCCATCAAACCATTTTGGAGAGTTCGATCTTTTAGTGAACTATTGACTTGGTATGAATAAATCCATACTAGCTAGTATTAAGTCGCAAATGTGGGGCTGGGTAGAACTGGGATCACTTGAGAAGAAGGACTGCCACGGAATGTCAGAAAGATAATTTCTAAGTCCATCCCAGTTTGCCCTATCAAAGTGCCATCAGGTCACCCTGACAGATTCAGAGCGGGGAGGTTTGGGGGATTAACTAATGAGGCTTTGATGAGATTGTGGTCAGAGGATCCAAGTGGCAACAGTACCTCTATCCTGTACTGATCTGGATTATTTATCAAGAATAAATCCAAGAGATTGGCATTATGGTCAGGATTATCAGGTATTCTGGTTGGTTGTTTTACCAGCTGGGTGAGATTAAACAATTCAGCAAACAGCTCGCACTCTAGACCAGTGTCATCAGTCCTGGCAGAATGCAATAACCATTCAACATTATGTATGTTAAAATCACCCAAAATGATAATTTCGGTGCAAAGGGCAAGGTTAAGGTTACTCAACTGTGTGGATATGGAATCAAAGACACTGGGTTCCAAAGATGCACTGGGGGAGCGATAGACTACACAGATATATTTGGTAATATTTTGACAATTTAGTTTATACAATGAGTAATCAAAACTGGACGAAGTGAAGCTTAAAATAATGTCAACTGCATATTGGGATTTGATATAACAACAGGTGCCGCCCTTGTTACGGAAATTCCAAAGAAAGGAAATTCTTCTGACCCCTCTGATTACAGACCAATAGCTGTCACATCTTCTCTTGGTAAGGTTTTTGAAAATGTAATTAATAAGCACATAGTTAAACATCTTGAATCCAACAACTTAATTAGTGATAGACAATATGGTTTTTGCCAAGAAAGATCCACCATTGACATACTCAGTCTCCTGACTCATACCATCCATCAGTCAGTTGACCTACATGGAGAAACTCAAGCAGTAGCCCTGGATATTTCTAAAGCTTTCAACAGAGTGTGGCACTGTTCTCTGTTGTCCAAACTCCGTTGCTATGGACTAAACTCTTTTGTTCCTTTGATTTCCTCATATCTCAGCAACAGAAAAATAAGAGTAAAAGTAGATGATGTATATTCCAATTTCCACTAAATTAATGCCGGTGTGCTGCAGGGATCAGTTCTGACACCAACCCTGTTCCTCATTCATATTATTGATCTCTTATCTGTCACCCACAACCCCATCCATTCATATGCAGATGACTCAACACTTCATAGTTCATTCACACTCAGACATCCATTTACAAAATCTGATATTTCTAACTCTCAACTCAGTACAGCCATCTCTTTAAATCAAGACTTATCCACGATCAGTGAATGGGGACAAAATAACCTTGTCTCATTTAATGCTATTAAAACTAAATATATACAGTTTACTAATAGACAGGTATTGCCAGAATCGTATATTACCTTCAATGCTACAAATATTCCCATTTCCAAAAGTATTGAAATTCTCGGTGTCTCACTTAACAATGTTCTCAGCTGGACCTCTTATGTCAGATCACTTGCTAAAACTGCCTCAAAGAAACTTGGATTATTGTACAGAGTCCGTAACTTCTTCACTGACGAGCAGTTAGCTATAAATTATAAAAGTCATGTGCGCTCTCAGTTTGAATACTGCTCACCCTTGTGGAATGGATGTGGAGAGGTTGCATTAAGACAACTAGACAAAATTCAGAAGAAAGCAGTTAGAATTATTAATAACCTTGCTATTACAAATAAACTACTTCCCCTACAAGTAAGAAGGAATGTTGCCTCCCTTGCGTTATTTTACAGATATTTTTATAGCAAATGCTCAGATGAAGTTGCGTCCATTGTGCCACCTCTCCATTCCTTCCATCGTCCTACACGGGCATCTGGCAGCGCTCATGACTGGAATGTCACTCTGCCATACTGCAGAACTTCTTCGTATCAGAATTCCTTCATTCCCCGAACTGCATCTCTTTGGAACTCGCTTCCCCAGAGTTGTTTTCCTCCAACCTTCAACCTACAGCTGTTCAAGTCTAACTGTTACAGATGTTTTATGAACAGAGGACACCAGTAATCTGGTGCATGGATTTTTTTTTTCTTTTATTCCTTTGTTTTTTCTTCCTCTGTTCTTTTATTTAAAAAAAAAAAAAAGATGGTAACCGGGAAAACAAAATGGGAATATATCATTAGAGGGCGAGATTTGTGGTTCTATAAGGAAAAGGGCCAAAGTGGATATGGACTGAAGGATAAAAATGAACTGAGTTTAAATTTGTGCTGAGGCCGCGGATGTTGGTGAAAAATAAGACCACACTTTCACTTCTCCGCTGAAGAGCATTACTGGAAATTGCAACAGTCGCTGCCGGCACAATTGCTTGATGGCGAACGGGGGACCCTGTACCACCAGCCCTACCCTCCCGGTGTTGGCAGTCCGAGGTACCACCTCATTTGATAGTAACATTGCAGCGGCCATTGCTAAAGAGAGTGAATAGAAGGTGTGATATGTTATGTACATACAGTGTGGTGTAGGTAGAGGTATTAAGAGATCATGCTGGCCTACTCTCTGCGTAAATGAATGCACTGAAAATGTTCAACAAAGGGAGATGGTCAGGATCAAGTCCTGAGGGCTGGTGAAGCGAGAGCTCCAGCTCTCCCTATCAGCAGCATGCCATCCACCTCGGGAGTAGTGCCCTGTTCGACTGGTCCTACAGTCTACTCCTCATACAATCCGTAAGACAAATGTCTTTGTGCAAACTGTTCCCCTTGCCAGATTTATTGTACTAAGTGACAATCGTTTACACTATAAGTTAACTGATGATTTCACTGCACCGTACTCACCAAAAGCTCTTTATTTGTGAGATACAAGGCTCAGTGTTGAGATCAAGCACTAGCACATGCGAGAGTGCTACATTCCCCAACAAGGACATTGCACCTATACTTTGTAGATGGAGGATTATTAACAACTTTGTGCCTGTATTTGTTAGAGATAATGATCAGTGGTGTTTCTCTACAAATAAACCGATGCAATTTACTATTAATGATAGCACTAAGGCAATTCAGATTGCTTAAGGTATAGGACATTTGATTTGACTGGCAGTTGCAGTGCTCCTAGTGAAACACTCACACTTTCAGCTTATGCCATCCAAGGACACCAAGCATTTTGTACTCCCTCACACTTTACGTTTCAATATGTCACTCTCTCGTGTTGAACTAGATGCAAAACGAGGAGTCCCAGAAAATTTCAACCAGAACACTTCCTTCACATCCTTGTACTTAGATGAATTACTGCAGTTTCAATCTAAACTCCTCCTTTAGCCCCTACACAATCAACCCAGCCAGTCACTCTAGCAATTTATGTTTATGCTCCGTCAGGTGTTATTATTATGTTCCTTGTTTCCTGTCTTGGTTATAGATGTTGGTTAAACAGACTCTGTTATCGCTGGATCTCACCGTCATTCGAGCGTTCACGATCCTGGATCGAGCTCACTTTATTCTCGCCACCATGGGGTCTATGCATGACACCCAGGACTTCTCTGCTGCGCCTGTGGGGTGTAGGGTGACAACACAGGGGTAGGAATGTCGGAACGGCAACAGTCAACTATCAGGTGATGTAGCCGCCGACCGCAACGACGCCCTTAATGCTGTAACTAATGGCGTTATCTCCACACTGTCATCCTACCCACATGGCCTCTTCAGACAGAAGCCAAGCGGGAGTAGAAGAAGAGAAGGGAAGGTGGGGAAAGAAGTGTGGAAGAAGAGGATTTGGGGCAGAGGGCAGCAGTGGCCATGGACAGAAAACATCACAGGTTGCTGAAGGCAGCGTAGAGAACTCTCTGGCATAAGGATCAATCAGGAAGCAGACAAGGCAGAAAAAAACAGAAGAAACTGCGGGATCGAGAGGATTGCAGAGGAAGAAGACGGTGATATATCGTGATACGTGAAACGATTGAGAAAACAGTGGGAGAAGGAGGACGATTAGATAATGGGCAAGAGCACTCAGGATGTTGAGTTATATAAAAAGCCTTGAGGTACCTGAGCAATCGACTGCTATCTACAAAGGTTCTTGGACAGACCCATTAGAGCAAATTCTCATGGGATAGGTCTGAAGTAGTCATTGTCCGCGTCGATGACTCCGGGGCAAGACACTTTCCCTTCAAGGTGTAATAAGCATGCCCATAAGGGTGACAGAAAGAACTAGTAGCTTGTCCTCATAAGACTATAGGCACAGCCATTCTGCTGGGGAAGGCAGGCAGACACGATCATGAGCTTTGCAGTTCTGGTGAGTGAGAAGTGTTTGAAGTTAGGAGTCTTGCGAAAGTGAAAGGCAAGTTATATGAGTCCCGTAAGCGTGACATACAGCGCCAATAGACTTTACTCAGAAACCAGCAGTATTTCTTTGTCGCGTTTGTCCCTGGTCGTCTAGCAGATTAAATAGCAGAATTAACTCAGTAATAGATTTTACAGTATATAAAGGAACTCAACGAATGAGTTATTAAGTTTAGTAACTGAGTTGCACCTGAGTTATACATACGTGATTATTACGTTTAGATATTTTCCTTGTGTCGAGTTGAAACTCTGTGTATTAAGTAATTTGTCATGTTCGTATTAACGTAACGGACTTGCATAACTTATTTGTTAAAGTATTGTTAATACTGAAATAGAAGTTGTTTTTCTGCTTTAACCCGCGGCGTCCCGTCGACGTACTTCCACGTCCTCATGTTATGTCACTGCCAATCCCGTTGACGTACTTCAACGTCCTGCAATTGCAAGGTTCATAATTTTCACAATTTTCAAAATTCGCGCGAGATTTTCGATTCGCCCACGTACCCAAGCCTCCCCTACCTGCCGCCAGGCGGGCAGCGTCCTAGACCCCGCTTGACCCGCGCTCGCCCTTGTCTCGGTCACTCACCTGCTAGCAGTGACTCAGGTCAGACATGGGGCGGAAAGGTCTATCAGACGAGGAAATTGCATCCACCCTGGAAGCCTTCACTGGAGATAATGATTCTCCACTTGACGATGATGTGGTGGATCGCGATTACATCCAGCCAGAGGAAGAAATAAGTAGCAGTGATGAAGAGGTCCCTTCGCCCCGAAAAACGCGGTATGTGACATACCGTAAGGCAAGGGAAGGCCAGCCTGCTCCCCAACCACGTGCATGGCTATCTCTCCATCCCAAATCTGATGAGGACGAGGATGAGGACAATGAGGATGACGGCGGCTTAGGAAGTGATATCGCCTCGTGGTTGGGAAAAGAAAAAATATCACCCCGAGGATCAGAAGGTGGGGCGAGAAGACATATAAGGTATGGTGAAAGTACTTTGTCTGGGGAAGTGGAAAGTGGTGTGGTGGGATTGCTGGGTGAAAGGGAAAGTGTTGTGGCGGCAGCGCGGGGTGAAAGTGAAAGTGGTGTGGGGGTAGTGCGGGGTGAAGGGGCAAGTGGTGTGAGGGAGGCAGCACAAGCACTTGGTGCACGTAGGCCTAGGGGAGAGGAGGTGGAGCCACTCCCCAGCACGTCTTTCGCCCCACAATATTCCCAAACTTCCTCCCCACAGCCCCAGGATGTGGGGAAAGGAAGGAAAGGGAAGGGAAAGGGTAAAGGAAAATGGAGAGGGAAGAGAAGTGCGAGTGATGAGAGGCGCTGCTCTCCACCTCCCCAACCTCCCCCACCACCCTCACCTCCCCACCCTGACGAAGGGGACGATGGGGACGTGGCTGGAGATGGTGGTGTCACGTGGAACTGGGAAGATGGGAGTAATTTTACTCCCATCAATCACCCTTTCACTGAGGAGTGGCGGTCTGGTTGCACGGCTCCAGGTGTGCATGCGGGTTCGTCTAGGGTGGATTTTTTCCACTTGTTCTTTGGGGAGGCGTTTGTGGGGCGCATAGTTGAACAGACTAATATATTTTCACGAACACAGCGCCGTGAAAGTGAACGTTTGGGAACCAGGAGCAGGCATTCCCAACAATATGACTATCCCGTTACAATTTCAGAGATGTTCTTATTTTTGGCGTTCGTTCTCTTGATGGGTGTGGTAAGGAAAAACCAAATTCCTGCCTACTGGACAACTGACCCAATGATCCTCACACCTTTCTTTGGAAAGGTGATGAGTCGTAACCGTTTTCTTATATTCTCGGCCGCCTCCACTTTTTTGATGCAGAAGATCCAGCCAATGCAAATAACACAGATAAAATGAGGAGAATTAGGCTGGTATTTGATCATTTACGGGAAATGTTCCGCTCCTCATTTTATCCCTACAGAGACCTCGTCATAGACGAGAGTCTTGTGTTGTGGAGAGGCAATATTTCCTTTAGGCAGTACATACCCAGCAAGAGACACCGTTTTGGGTTCAAGATCTTTGTTATGTGTGACTGTAAGACTGGTTATGTGCAAGACATAGTCTTGTACACGGGCGCACAGACAGATATAACAGAAGATCGGAGTATAGGACTCTCTGGGGCCGTGGTGAAGACAATAATAGAAGAGTACCTTCATCGTGCTCATGTGTTGTACCTGGACAACTGGTACACTAGCCCTCTTCTCGCTAGGTTCCTCCACCAACACGACACCGGAGTCTGTGGTACAGTCAAGAGAAACCGTCGCCATATGGTCAAGATAGGGAGGAAACTTGACAAGAACGAGGTGGTTTTCTTCCAGGCCAATAACATCCTTGCCACCCTGTGGAACCACAACAGGGAATTTTGCCTCCTATCAACTGTTCACAGCCCCCTGATGCACCGCACAGACTCCGTGGATCACTGTAGCGAGAGGAGGCACAACGTATGGAAACCCGAGTCTGTACTGGACTATAATCTGAACATGAGGCAAGTGGATCAGTCAGACTCGATGATTTCAAGTGTTGACTGTGCCAGGACCACGATGAAGTGGTACAAGAAACTCTTTTTCCACTTGCTCGACATCACGGTCCTGATCGCCCACTACCTGCACGCAATGACCACCGGAGTATCCGAGAACTTTGAGGGGTTTGTGAGGGAGCTGGCACGTGAAATAATCGCCAAGCATGCCCAGGACAGACCCACACACCGCACCCGCACCCCCATGGCTGCCCAGACTCCCCTACGTCTTGCAGGACGCCACTATCCCAGCACAATCCCTTCCGACCCCAACCGTCGTAAACCCCAGTGTCGCTGCCATGTATGTAAGCACTCGACAGTCAGACCATCCACTCAGAGAAAAGACACAAGGTACGAGTGTGTCGAGTGCAATGTTGCGTTGTGCCTGTATCGTGATTATCAGAAATCACGATATTTTTGTATTACTATTCTATGGTGATTATTTAGATGCATATTTGTCTATCACAATTGTGGATGTATATGTGTAGGATTATTTATGTGTAAATACTGTATATACTGTATATTGTATGTATTAAGATTTCACTGATTGTTTATTGGAATAACGAGGAGTATGTTGATACCCTTGGGTGATTTGGTACTGTTAGTGATATAAGCTTAAGTTACATTTATGTATAATCATAGTGTACTGTTAATATTAGTTAATATTGGAATGTCTTGAAAATGTTGTATTTGCGAGGTTCAATGTTTTAACTGATACTTGTTTATGAATGGTTAAATTTAAGCTGTACGGTTAACGTGTGAAACAAGCCGAATGGCGGCAGTTTGTGATAAACTATTAGTAGCCAGTCACGTGGCCATATTTCAAGCCTGGCTCACAGCCGGACCGGGAGTCCTGGGGTCAGTTGGTACGAGGTTAAGGAGCTGAGCAGAGGGGCCCCGAGTTTAGGTCTGGCAGCTGTCCTGTGTGAAATTGTCTATACTGTATGTGGACTGATGTTATTCGGGTGGATGTTTGGAAGACAGTGCGGCCATGTTGTAAGTTTACTGCATTTTTGAAGTTTCAAATTATGCTTAAGTTCATGAATAACTGTCCATTTTATTTTGCATATTTAGTATGGTCGGTCACATTGTATAGTGTGATATTATTATTTGATATCATACTAAGGTTCTTTGTAATTATATATATGACGTGTGTTTTGCGATTATTGCTGGGAAGTGAATCTGAGTTCATTCTTTTGTTGTTTATTATTTATGAAGCTGTATTTACCAGGTTGAATCATTAAACGGATCCGACACCGCAGAACTGCAGTGTTCATTCAAACCTGAATAACAATACAATTCAACAACACGCAACCATGGATGAGCTCAAGAAAAACCGGACAGCAGCCAAGAGAAGGTTCACTAGGAAGGTCAACATCTTCAAGGAAGCCCACGGAAAGAAGTTATCATGTGAAGTGCTTCAACGAATGTATGAGGAGGTTAGTACGTGCTTCAAAGTGGTGGATGAAAGGAATGAGGAAATGATCGCTCTTTTAAAGGAATCTGAACCTTATGATGAGTATGAACAATACATAACTGAACTTGAAAATATAAAACATGAAGTTTATAATATTTTGATAACTGAGACTGGGAAGGTGAAACAGAAACCATCACTTGCCATAAAGAAACTGGAGCCTCCTAAATTTCGTGGTTCTGTCAGAGCATTTCCTACTTTTGTTAAGGATTATGAAAGGTTAGTTGTGTCTCAGCAAGGAATGGACCCGTACGTGCTGAGGAATTCCTTGGAAGGTGAACCTAGGAAATTAGTGGAAGATTTAGACGATTATAACCGAATGTGGGCTCGTCTGAAAGAGACTTATGGTGATCCAGCTAAAATGATAGATTCTATTTTAGGAGATATCAGAGCAACTAAACCAGTGGTTGAAGGTGACAATAAAAGGCTTATTAACATGATTAATACTGTAGAGAAAGTGTGGTTGGATATTGATAATTTGGGTCAGTTACAGGAACTTGAAAACACTACTGTAATTACTCAAGTGGAGAGATTGTTGCCACCTACTTTGAAAAAGAGAATGGGCAATAAAGGTACAGTCTATCGGTACTGACAGGTTTAAAAGCTTAGTAACATTCTTGACTGAACAGCGCAAAGTTATAGAGTATTTGCAAGATGAGTCAAGGATTGCAAGTGCTAGGGCGACAGTTCATGTGTGTGAAGAAGAGACTTCCAAGGACTCTGAACTTGCAGAGGCGATTAAGCAGTTAGCTACAGGTCAGGAAAAATTTCAAAATCAAATGTTCAAATGTTTATCTAACTTATCCTTTGCTAGTAATAAGTTTCAGGGAATGCCAAGCAGAAATGGGTCAAATTTTGGACCAAAGGGGAATGGAAAATGGCACAGGTCGTAAGTGCTCTCAGAAGTAAAGATGGAAAGGTCAGGGATGTGTTGCTCCGGTATAAAATTAATAAGCCAGGAGGCAAATATTCAGGCCAACGGGATGTAAATGTAACCAGATCAGTTCATAGCTTAGTTGTACTTCTTCCGGTGGAGGAGCAGTAATCAAGATAGCTTAAATGTCAGGCGGGGAGTGTATCGTGATTATCAGAAATCACGATATTTTTGTATTACTATTCTATGGTGATTATTTAGATGCATATTTGTCTATCACAATTGTGGATGTATATGTGTAGGATTATTTATGTGTAAATACTGTATATACTGTATATTGTATGTATTAAGATTTCACTGATTGTTTATTGGAATAACGAGGAGTATGTTGATACCCTTGGGTGATTTGGTACTGTTAGTGATATAAGCTTAAGTTACATTTATGTATAATCATAGTGTACTGTTAATATTAGTTAATATTGGAATGTCTTGAAAATGTTGTATTTGCGAGGTTCAATGTTTTAACTGATACTTGTTTATGAATGGTTAAATTTAAGCTGTACGGTTAACGTGTGAAACAAGCCGAATGGCGGCAGTTTGTGATAAACTATTAGTAGCCAGTCACGTGGCCATATTTCAAGCCTGGCTCACAGCCGGACCGGGAGTCCTGGGGTCAGTTGGTACGAGGTTAAGGAGCTGAGCAGAGGGGCCCCGAGTTTAGGTCTGGCAGCTGTCCTGTGTGAAATTGTCTATACTGTATGTGGACTGATGTTATTCGGGTGGATGTTTGGAAGACAGTGCGGCCATGTTGTAAGTTTACTGCATTTTTTGAAGTTTCAAATTATGCTTAAGTTCATGAATAACTGTCCATTTTATTTTGCATATTTAGTATGGTCGGTCACATTGTATAGTGTGATATTATTATTTGATATCATACTAAGGTTCTTTGTAATTATATATATGACGTGTGTTTGCGATTATTGCTGGGAAGTGAATCTGAGTTCATTCTTTTGTTGTTTATTATTTATGAAGCTGTATTTACCAGGTTGAATCATTAAACGGATCCGACACCGCAGAACTGCAGTGTTCATTCAAACCTGAATAACAATACAGTGCCTTCAGCCTTGTTTCAAAGAGTACCATAATTTCCTACACTACTGAAACTGTGTGGGATGGCGATATGACGCTCATTATAATGGTAAGGCCAGTCAGTAGGTGCTAAGTCAAATATAAAGTTGAAACGGGTGTTATGTTTTCAGGAAAGTAATGTATAAGTTGAGAATTAGTGTAAGTTGAAAGAAGTGATATCAAAACTACACCCACTGTGTAAATCTGCGAAAATATGACGCTCAGTATAACACTCTGGTCAGTAAATATGTGATAGCAAGAATATAAAGTGGAAACGGGTGTAATGTTAGCATGAATAAAACGTATAAGTTGAACAATAGTGTAAGTTGTAATAATTGATGTCACGAGTACACCCACATTTTGGTCAGTAAGTATGTGATAGGAATTATATAAAGTGGAATTTGTTGTAATGTTAGTAGTAAGGTATTTTATAAGTTGATTACTAATGTAAGATGAAACAAATGATATCGCAATAACACTCCCTGTGTAAGTACGTGCTAATATGACGCTCAGTTGAATCGTAAGGTCTGAAATTATGTGATATCAATTATATCAAGTGTAAATTCTTCCCGCTCCTTCTGGCATCTTGCCAAAAATCTTTCTAACAACTTTACCTCATCATCCTTCCCTCCTCTTTTCTACTCTGATGGTTCTGTAGCTATTTCTTCTACTGATAAAGCAGATCTCTTCGCACTGACTTTCTCCTCCAATTCTACCTTAGACGATTCCGGTGCTGTTCCTCCATCACTTCCCCCCTCTGACTTCCTCATGGCTGACATTAAAATTTCTACAGTTGATGTGTTTTCTGCCATCACTGGCCTCAGTACTAACAAGGCATATGGGCCTGATGGGGTCCCTCCTGTTGTTCTCAAGAACTGTGCTTCTGTGCTTACACCCTGCCTAGGCAAACTCTTTCGCCTTTGTCTGTCAACTTGTACCTTTCCTTCTTGCTGGAAGTTTGCTCTCATTCAGCCAGTCCCAAAGAAGGGTGACCACTCCCAACCCTCCAACTATCGTCCAATTGCTTTAACGTCCTGTATTTCAAAAGTTTTCGAGTCAATTCTTAATAGAAAAATTTTAAGGCATCTTTCCTATCACAACCTTCTTTCCGATCGTCAGTATGGGTTCCGTCAGAGACGCTCCACTGGCGATCTTCTCACCTACCTTTCAGACTCCTGGTCATCCTCCTTTCGGGACTTTGGCGAAAGCTTTGCCATTGCACTTGACATCTCAAAGGCTTTCGATCGAGTCTGGCATAAATCTTTAATTTCCAAACTACCCTCCTACGGTTTCTATCCTTCTATCTGTGCCTTCATCGCTAGCTTCCTTTCTGGCCATTCTATAGCCGCTGTTGTAGACGGCCATCGTTCTTCTCCTAGATCTATCAACAGTGGTGTTCCTCAGGGCTCTGTCCTATCACCAACTCTCTTCCTTTTATTCATCAATGATCTTCTTAGCTGTACATCTAACCCTATACACTCATACGCTGATGACTCCACCCTTCACCTTTCCATTCGGTTCCCGCAACGCCCATCTCAACAGTTACTTCAACAAGCAAGGGATGAGGCTGTGGCACACCTAATGTCTGATTTGGCTCGTATCTCTGACTGGGGTAAAAATAATATGGTTGTCTTTAATGCATCTAAGACTCAGTTCTTACACCTATCAACCCGACAAAATCTACCACAGATATACCCACTAATGTTTAATAATATTCAGCTTAATCCTGCATCATCCTTGAACATGCTTGGGGCTTAATTTACTCGGGACTTCTCTTGGAAAGATCATATTACATCTCTTGTAAAATCTGCTTCCAAGAGATTGGGTGTGCTAAGCCGACTCCGCTCTTTCTTTACCCCTGCACAATTACAGGGGTTTTATCCGCCCCTGTGTGGAGTACAACTCTCATGTGTGGGGAGGCTCCCCACATACAGCTCTTCTCAATAGGGTGGAGTCAAAGGCTTTTCGTCTCATTAACTCTCCTCCTCTTACTGACTCCCTTCAACCTCTGTCTCTTCGCCGCACTGTTGCATCTTTATATCTTTTCTATCGCCACTTTAATGGTCACTGCTCCTCTGAACTGTCTGCTTGCATTCCTCCACCTCTATGACGGGTGCGTAGCACCCGTCTGGCAGCAAACTCTCATCCTTTTTCTGTCCAACTCTCTAATGCAAGAGTTAACCGTTACTCCCAGTCTTTCATTTATGCAACTGGTCAGCTCTGGAACTGTCTCCCTCTGTCTGTATTTCCTGCTGCCTATGATCTCCAGTCTTTCAAACGCAGTGTGTCCAGGCATCTCAAAATGATCGGATCTTGAATTTGGCTCTATATTGTATTTTGTTTTTCTCTTGGAGGGAACTGTTACTGCGGGCTCATGGCCTTTGGTTTCTTCTTCCTCGCATAAAAAAAACAAACATGTGCAATGTTAGTGGAGAATTATTATATAAGTACAAAAATAGGTTGTAAGTTGAAATAGTAGTCATAGCGACTTCACTGTGTGTGTTATTATGCGCTATTATTACGCTATATATTTACGTAAGGCCTGTAATTATCTCAAAACAGTTCTATAAAGTTGAAAAGTGTATAATGTTATTAGGAAAGTATTATGTAATTAGAAAAAAGACAATACGAGTTGAAACAACAGTCACAGCGAGCTCACTCACTACGTAAATAAGCGCTAACATTACGCTAAATGTTATCGAAAGGCCTGTGAATACGTAAAAACAGTTCAGTACAATGTAAACTGTTATAATGTTATTGTAGAAGTATTATGTAAGTAAAAAAAATGATATGTATTATGATTTTCGAATGTTAGCGATTCATCGTGACCAGTATGCCCGATTTTGCTCGTTTCGCACGATGGTACAATGCTTATTTCTGCTCTATTTTTGTATAAAATCCAATTTACTCTTTTATCACATGTTTTTATGTTTGTAATAAATACATATCTACTTACTTTCATTGGTTTCCCAGACTTATAATACCATAGAAAACGTTAGAGGCTCAGACCACCTACGGAGAACACGGGGCCAGGTGGGACCAAGGCATACCTGTTTAGGGCAATTATGGACCCCTGGAAACAATTTCTTTGTGACTGACCATTGTTTCTGACCAAAAGCGAAAGTCTTAGCAAAAAAAAATTGGGTCGAAAAATGGTCGGGATTGGGGGGTACCATTGGTGAGAAAGTGGTCGGGATGGGGCGGGTTAAAATCTTAATGTATGTTACAGCCATTTGTTGTAGTCCGAGAGGGAATTGGGAAAGAAAGAGATACAGTATCTTGTCCTAACTACTCGTATAATGCTAAAGATTCTCTTTGGACTTGTCTCCGCACTCCTCACTGCTACCTTCGCGCTACCACTAGTAATTGATGGCAGTCATTCATTGTGTTCAGCGAGACTGAGTGTGAAGTATACCACTGGTTACTGAGGGAGTGTAGGGCACAACATTTGGGAGACTGCATATTAATAAGATGGAGAAAAGCAAGAAGGTTTTAGAAAGGGAAGATGTTGCATTGATCACATACTTATTTTAAGATGTTAAGTGGAGAAGTATCAAGAGAAGGGAGGAAGTTGTATGCTGCCATTTTTTTCTCTGGAGAAAGCATATGAGAGAGTAGATAAGCATGGAATACGGAGGGTATAGAAAATATATGAAGGACTCAGGAATTTGTTCAGTGCTGTGAAGAGTGTATGAGGACATTAGAGCTGCAGTATGTGTGGACAGTGAACTTTGACCTGAATGTTTAATTGAAACAGTGATGTGTCGTGTCACTGTGGTTGTTCAGTTCATATATGGGGGAAGTTATAAAAGACAAAAGCTGGACAAAGAATGGTGGAGTGTCCCTAATGAGAGAGAGCAGCGTTTGGAAATTTGTACAGATGTTGGAGTGTATCTAATGCGAAAGAGCATGGTTTGGAAATTTATACTGTTGTTTGCTGACGACACTGTACTATTCAGTGAAGATGTATGGGAGCTGCAAGGCTTGGTGAATGAGTTTGGGAGTGTATGTATAAAACAGAACCTAAAAGTAAATGCTGCTAAGTGTAAAGTTATGGTCTTGAGAGAAATGAAGCCACAGAAGAACCAGTGAGGCTGAATGATGAGGGAAAGGAGACTGCGAGTCCATTCAAGTACTTAGGTGCCGTGATGAGCAGAGATGAAAATTGAGGGAATGAAGTGCTTGTAAGGGTACAGCAGGGAAGAAAAGTTGGTAATTCACTTAGAGACATAAGGTTGAACAGTGGATGTTGGAGTGTCCCTAATGAATGAGAGGAGGGATTGGAAATTTTTTCTGTTATTTGCTGACGGAATAGGGAAGTAGGCAAGGAAGTACAAAGTTGCTGCATGACAGTACTGTGGTCCCATTATAACGTACGGAAGTGAAGCTTGGTCCTTGTTGGAAGGACAAAAGTCGAGTGAAGGTAGTGCTAATGATTTATTTGAAGGGAGCACGTGGGGTTACATGAAGACAAACGAATGAGTAAAGGAGCACTATGGTACTAGTGTGGATGCAACGTAAAGCATTAAGAGAAAGACCCTGAGATGGTTTGGCCACGTGGAAAGAATGGAGAACGTTCGAGCATAACAAAAGAGGATAACTACAGTAGGCCAGTTAGCCCATGCTAGACAGTTCCTATGGGAGTAACCAAACTACTAGAATAAGACAAGGATAGTAAGGAGGAAGGCTCTCACCCACTTTCCAAACCCTCCAGCCGAAGCCGGCAGGGAAAAGTCAGGATCACCGCACTGCATAGAAAAACAGGCGTAGACATTTAATAGGAAAGTGCAAAAAGACAAAAGAGACTATCATATTGTAGCCTGAAAAGGAAAAAGAATGAATTAGTACTGGTTATTAGAATTTTTTTTTTTATCATTATTATCCAGCCCTTACTTGTCATATTTTTATCTAGCCGATGCTTGAAACTGTCAGTGGAAAGGGCAGCAACTACCTCACTAGGGAGTTAGTTCAATTCGTCCACTACTCTCTTTTCAAACCAATTTTTACCTATTTCCTTACTAAAACGGAATTTATCTATTTCAGACCATTACTTCTAGTCTTGTCCTGTACACTCAGTTTTTTCTTATCTTATTTATTTTATTTATTTATTTATATTTTTAAATGGAGGCGAAGATGCTCTTGACAGGCTGGTGATGACTTGCTGAATGCATCAAGTCTGAATAACATCGTTGTGTTCCAAATAATCACCGGTAATGTGAATTGAAACTTATCGACCAACTCAAATACAACGATGTTACTCTGATAAGTTGCATTCAGCCAATCATCACCAACCTGTCAAGTGCACCTTCGCCTCGATTTAAAAAAAAAAAAAAAAAAAAAAAACAGTATAGTTTAAGTACTTTGATAATATCCGTTTTAGTTATTTATTCCCTTCATCCACTAAAACACGCCAGTTTAGTCTACCCTTACTCTACACCATTCTAGTGAGTGCAGATTATATATATATATATTAGTTTGTCTTCATTTGAAAGGGTCCGAACATCATGTATCATTTTTAACATTCATTTCTGTACATTTTCTGACGAATTGATGTGCATTCTATTGTACGGACGCAAAAATTGCAAGGCATAGTCTAAATGTGCACTTACTAACGCTTGATGAAGTTGTAATACAATTTTAGATGTCCTATTTCTCACGCATCGATAAATTTACCCCAGGGCCGTATTTGCTTATTTCTCACATTTATACATCGTCACCATGGTTTAAGGCAGAGGTTCTTAACCTGGGGGGCGCGAGCTCAGGGGAAAATGTAGGGATTTCTTTAATTATATTTGTAATTCCCACAACAAGAGCATGGCTAATATCGAGATGATTATAAAAAAAAAAAAGTATCGCCTTTACTAATTTTTGTTTTCTGTATGCAGCTAGACTTACCATTTTCTGTAGCTATTAAATTTAAATGTCCTCATGCATTACCAGGCCATCAGTGTCAGTCGCCTCCCACACACACACACCTGTGATGGTTACTCCTCTTCTTTCACATATTTCATCAGTTGAGCCTATTGAGTCATGTTTCATCTCAATTGTTATACTTACCTAAAAATGGTTTAAGCGGCCCCAAAGCTTATTAGTGAATTGTGAACACGCATGTGCTGCTCTGTTTGTTGTTCGCAAGTTTTGAATTCCGACTGTATTTTATCAGTAGTTGGTGGTGCTTAAAATCATGTGATGGTCATAGCAGTGTTGGGTTTATGATCACGTTTTTTTGTTTCTCAATAATCGCTGAATTCAATCAACCTTAAACTACAAAGGAAAACTTTCAACATCATCATATACCACGACATTATTCAAGCCTTCATGGCCAAACTCTACCTCTGAAAATGTCGAATTCAGGATAGAAATACAGCAAGTTTTAATAACTTGGATTCTGCTCTCATGCACAATTACCTTGATTCTGAGTTAAGAGAAAAAAATTATTACTCATCTGTCCATCCAATGTATTACCAATATGCCGTATCCTAAGTGCTTGGGATGGATTAAAAGCATCTACTTGCCCGAGTGCTAGGGGGTTATCTCATCCTCTTCAGGCCCATAGTGGGGGCGGAGGGACATTGGTTACAGGATCCTGACAATGTGAGATAACTTTTACCTGGTCGTGGTGTAGTGCTATGCTGCCTGGCTCTCACTTGAGAGTCCCGGATTCGATTCCTGGCATATTGGTAATATATTGGATGATTTTTACTGTGTACAAAACAGGTTTCTCTCTTCATTCTGGCTTGCCTAAGTGCTTGGGATAGTTAAAAGCATCTACTTGCCCGAGTGCTAGGGGGTTATCTAATCCTCTTCAGGCCCACAGCTGGGGTGGAGGGACATTGGTTACAAGATTGTGACGATGTGAGATAACTTTTACCTGGTCGTGGTGTAGTGCTATGCTGCCTGGCTCTCACCTGAGAGTCCCGGGTGCGATTCCCGGCGTATTGGTAATATATTGGTTAATTTTTCCTGTGTACAAAACAGGTTTCTTTCTTCATTACCACTGATCTGACTGACTTGAAAGTAGAATTCATCAGATACTTCCCCGATATAGATAAGATGCGTGAAGCCTGGAATTTCACCAGGAACCTATTTCAATGTGAAGCAGCTGATGTTTCGAATGAAGTGCAAGAGGAGTTTCTTGAGTTAAAGTTCAACTCCTCAGATGAGGAAGACTTCAAAGAACTGGATCTTGAGACATTCTGGGTTAAGTACCTTCCTGTTTACCCTCTGATCTCACATCAAACTCTTAGAATTCTGACGATGTTTGGATCTACGTATCTTTGTGAAGCTGCACTTTCCATGCTCGTTGATGTCAAGAGACGAGACCAAGTACAGAAACCGGTTGAACGTTGAAGGGGACTTACACTGTGCACACTCTGGCATTCGACCACGCATTCAAAATCTGGTAGCTGAGATGCAGTGTCAAGTATCTCATTAAATTAGTAAGAAAATAAGCTCATTAAATATGCAGGGTATATTGTTTTAACAGAATTCATGCTCAGTAAAAAGACTAGAAACCCTTTTTCAGTTTTTCCTTAAAATCTGGGAGGGAATTTAATCAATTTGGTTGAAGATGCGAGGGGGGCACGGGGGTAAGGACCAACTACTAGAGGGGGCGTGGTAGTATAAAGGTTAAGAACCACTGGTTTAAGGTGTTTACCAAACATGACTCCCAGATCTCTCACGCATTCTGATTTATTAATTTCAATATTATCTAAGTTGTATTTAGTATCTTCGATGGTCTTGCCTACCTTATGTACTTTACATTCTCAATGTTAAATTCCATTTGCCAATTTTTAGACCATTTGGGCAATACATTGAGGTCGTTTTGAAGATTAACCCACTCCATGCAGGCTATTTTTAGCCCTGTGGGTCACCCAGTGCCAGCCATTTTTCGACTTTTTTTTTTTTTTGGCTAAAATGATAGATTTTGATGTGGAAACAAATTTCTCTATTAAAATGCTCACCGAGGCTCGGAAATGAGCTTTATTGAGTCATGCATACTCGTGTGCAGGTATAGCCACTCTCTCTCGCTCACCACGTACGTGAGAGAAAGTCGTTTTCTATGTAAGGTATACTCAGGTATTTATGCTGGGAAGGTATAGCAATGATCAGTACACTTCTCTGATTACTTATTACTTCAGCATCTATCACAATTTGCGTGTCTTTCTCACTGTGAATGCATTATCTTACACGTACTTGAAGATAGGTACAACCTGACTTCATTACGTACAGTCCTGGCACTTACAAGAAGGTATTTACAACTTGACTTCACTATATAGTCCTTACACGTGCAAGGAAATATTTACTACTTACACCTACATGAAAATATTTACAAAATGAATTCACTATGAACAGCACTGGGTGAGGCACACAAGCAGAGTGAGGCAGAGCGAGCGTGAGGGGGGGAGCGAGTGAGTGTATGGCCTTGACAGCCTGGGGATGGTAGAATAACAGTTACCTTACATGCCTGCAAATTTTTACCCGCGAATCTTGAAAAATGCGGTAACAGTGAAGTTTTTTATTTTATACCTTTTTAAAACTGCACTGGCACTGGCTGCGCATTATGTCAGACCGTTTTAAAAGGCACTGGCACGCGGCAGGTTAAGACAGTCATCAGTTTAGTTAATGATACGTTCTTTTTCTGTGCCATTGGCAAATTTGCCAATACTGCTATTTTCCAAAGTCTAGATCATATATATATATATATATATATATATATATATATATATATATATATATATATATATATATATATATATATATATATATATATATATATATATATATATATATCTTCTTCCCCTTTCGGCTATCCCATTAGGGGTCACCACAGCAGATCACCTGTCTCCATCTTACTCTGTCTTCTACATCTTCTTCTCTTACACCTATCACCCACTTGTCCTCCTTCACTACATCCATAAACCTTCTCTTTGGCCTTCCTCTCTTTCTCCTGCCTGGTAACTCCATTTCCAGCATCCTCCTCCCGACATACTTCTCATCCCTCCTCCGCACATGTCCAAACTATCTCAGTCTCGCCTCTCTAGCTTTGTCCCCAAACTGACTTACGTGTGCTGTCCCTCAAAATATGTTCATTTCTAATTTTGTCCAACCTCGTCACTCCTAGTGAAAAACGCAACATCTTCAATTCTGCTACCTCCAACTGTGCCTCCTGTCTTTTTGTCAGTGGTACTGTCTCCATTCTGTACAACATGGCTGGCCTTACGACAGTCTTATAAACTTTCCCTTTCATTTCTGCAGAGACCCTTCTGTCACAGATCACTCCTGTCACCTTTCTCCACCCACTCCATCCCGCCTGCACTCTCTTTTTTAGTTCTCTACCACACTCTCCGTTGCTTTGTACAGTTGACCCCAAGTATTTGAATTCATCTACCTTTGCCACCTCTACACCTTGCAGCCTCACGGTTCCCCTGTCATCTCTCATTTACACACATGTACTGAGTCTTGCTTCTGCTTACTTTCATTCCCCTTCTCTCCAGTGAATATCTCCATCTCTCAAGCTCTGCCTCAGCTTCCTCCCGGCTCTCACTACATATCACAATGTCGTCTGCAAACATCATTGTCCATGGAGGCTCCTGTCTAATCTCATCTGTCAATCTGTCCATCACCAAACAAGAAGGGACTCAAAGTCGATCCTTGATGCAATCCCACCTCCACCTTGAAACCCTCAGTCATTCTTACTGCACATCTCACTGCTGTTACACTATCGTCGTACATGTCCTTCACCGCCCTCACGTACTTCTCTGCCACTCCTGACTTTCTCATACAGTACCACAGTTCCTCTCTCGGTACCCTATCATAAGCCTTCTCCAAGTCTATAAACACACATTGGAACTCCTTCTGGCCTTCTCTGTACTTCTCCATGACCATTCTCAAAGCAAATATGGCGTCTATAGTACTTCTCCCTGGCATGAAACCAAATTGCTCCTCGCAGATCCTCACTTCTCTTCTCAGCCTACCTTCCACCACTCTTTCCCATATCTTCATTGCATGGCTGATCAGCTTTATACCTCTGTAGTTGCTGCAGCATTGCACATCACCCTTGTTCTTGAAAATCGGAACTAGAATACTTTTTCTCCACTCCTCCGGCATCCTCTCACTCTCCAGGATTTTGTTAAACCATCTGGTAAACCACATCACAGCCATCTCTCCTAAGCTCCTCCATGCTTCCACTGGTATACCATCTGGGCCCACTGCCTTGCCATCCTTCATCCTCTTCATGGCATTCCTCACTTCCTCTCTGCTGATCTCTTGCACTTCCTGACTCACTACCTCCAACTCTTCCAACCTTCCCTCTCTCATATTTTCTATATTCATCAACTCTTCGAAATATTCCTTCCACCTTCTTAGTACACTCTCCTCACTTGTCAGTACATTGCCATTTGCATCCTTTATCATTCTAACATGCTGCACATCCCGCCCAGCTCTGTCTGTCTGCCTGGCTAATCGGTACAGGTCTTTCTCCCCTTCTCTACTATTCAACTTCTCGTACAGCTTCTGGTATGCATTTTCTTTTGCCTTAGCAACCTCTTTCTTGGCTATGTTCCTCGTCTCCTTATATTCCCGAATGCTTTCTTCGTCTCTGTGTCTATCCATCTACTACTTTGTCTGCTTCTTCCTATTTATGCTATCCTGTACTTCCTCATTCCACCACCAAGTCTCCTTGTCTTCTCTCCTCTGTCCCGATGTCACCCCAAGTACCTTCTTGGCTTTTTCCCTCACCACTTCCGAGATAACTACTCATCCGTCCTCGTCTTCCCTGCCTCCGAAAGCCTGGCTCACCTCATCCCTAAATTTACTACTGAAGTCTTGCTCCTTCAGCTTCCACCACCTAATCCTTGGTTCAGCTCCTACTTTCCTCCTTGTCTTTACTTTCAGACTCATCTTTCCAACCAACACCCTATGCTGTCTTACTACTCTCCCCTGGCACTGCCTTACAGTCACTGAATTCTTTCAAATTGCAACTCCTGCATAGGATATAATCTATCTGCGACCTCCTTCCCCTACTCCTATACGTAATCTTGCTCCTCCTTCTTCTTAAAATAAGTGTTTACTACAGCCATCTCCATCCGTTGAAAAATCAACAACTATCTGACCCTCAGCGTTCCTCTCCCTGACACCGTACCTGCCCATCACCTCCTCATCACCACTATTTCCTTCTCCAACATGCCCATTCAAATCCGCTTCCATAACCACTCTTTCCTCCCTGGGTATGCTCTGAATCACTTCCTCTACTTCACTCCAAAACTCTTCCTTTTCCTCCAAGTCACACCCCACTTGCGGGGCGTATGCACTGATGACATTAATCAGGACCCCCTCAGTTTCCATCCTTAAATTCATTACTCTATCCGACACTCTCTTCACCTCCAAAACACTATCTATATACTTTTCCCTCACTACCACCCCTACACCATTTCTCCTCCCATCCACGCCATGGTAAAACAACTTGAACCCTTCTCAGATCATCCTCACTTTACTTCCCTGCCATTTTGTCTCCTGCACACAGCATATCCAACTTTCTCCACTCCTGCACACACAGCATATCCAACTTTCTCCACTCCTGCACACACAGCATATCCAACTTTCTCCACTCCTGCACACGCAGCATATCCAACTTTTTCCACTCCATCATATCGGCCAGCTCTCTCCCTTTACCCGTCATCGTGCCCACATTCAGAGATCCCACTCTTATCTCCACTCTTCTACTCTCCCTTCACTCCCGCTTCCTCTGGGACTGTCTTCCTCCTCTTCTCCTCCTCTTCTCCTCCTCTCCTTCCTTTGTCCAACAGTCGCATACTTTCCACCGGCCCCCTGTTGGACAACAGCCAATGGCGGTGGTTGTTGACCCGGGCCACGACCGATCCGGTATGAAGTTTCCTTTTGTGTCCGCATATTGAGTTGGCTGGGGTTTTTACGCCGGATGCCCTTCCATGACGCAACCCTCCACATTTACCCGGGCATGGGACCGGCACTGAGTTGCGCTGGCTTGTGCCCCCAGTGGCTGGGTTCATATATATATATATATATATATATATATATATATATATATATATAATGGAATAATTATAGTGAAAAGTGCATGTGAGTGGAGAGAGAGAGAGAGAGAGAGAGAGAGAGAGAGAGAGAGAGAGAGAGAGAGAGAGAGAGAGACAGACAGACAGACAGACAGACAGACAGACAGACAGAGACAGAGAGAGAGAGAGAGAGAGAGAGAGAGAGAGAGACAGAGTGCATGTGAGTATATATATATATATATATACATATATATATATATATATATATATATATATATATATATATATATATATATATATATATATATATATATATATATATATATATATATATATATATATATATATATATATATATATATATACATATATATAGATAGATATATATATATATATATATATATATATATATATATATATATATATATATATATATATATATATATATATATATATATATATATTGTTACGGAACAGAGAAAGATAATGTACACTTTAAGTGAGAATACTAAAAATCACTACTGTCCCGTAAAGTTCCAGGTTCAAAACAAAAGAGTTAGGTAAATTACAAGTTAAAGTTTAATGCTCAAACTAACAACAAAACATTCAGGACTCATAAGGATAATGTAATGGCAAAAAACAGGTTAAATATATGGTTAACTGCAATAGCCTCTATTAACACGAAATTAGCATGAGTAAATTTATCTAAGTCAGCCCTGATAAAATGAGAATACCAGATAATACTCAGTGAATGCAAGATATATTATTACAGATACAAAATATTATTAATAAGGGCTGACACCCAAAACACATGAATCACAAAAACCTTCCTAGGCCTAAGAATTAACACCTTACGCTACACAGTACAAGAAAAATGCAATAACAGTTATACTTAAATTACACAGCTGCTAGATGGTTGGAGACTTCCTGAGCACTCACAATAATAACAACTGTACAGGGGAGGACAGAGATGTGAGCAACATGAGGAGTAGATCTAAGTGGCAATTAATGAAGAGACTGAGCTCATTATATAGGGGCCGGCAGAGCTTGATACAACTTGTAAGAAGGACGCGCAAATGAAGCCATGAGGACAAAGAGTTGACAATCCTGCTCTGAACAACAGAAAGAACGACTTACTTTACTATAAGGGTAGAAGGGGGGAGTGAGGTAGAACAAGCTTGTGATCAAACATGCAGCATACTGTACATTAGAATTACACAAAGGATGATGAAATCATAGGCTATGTAACAATATATATATATATATATATATATATATATATATATATATATATAATGTGATGAAGAAGGAACCAAAAGCATACGAGCAAAACTGTTCCTTCCAAGAGAAAAACAAAATACAAGAGAGAGCCGAATTCAAGATCCGATCATTTCGAGATGCCTGGACACACTGCGTTTGAAAGACTGGAGATCATAGGAAACAGGAAATACAGACAGAGGGAGACAGTTCCAGAGTTGACCTGTTGCATAAATGAAGGACTGGGAGTAACGGTTAACTCTTGCATTAGAGAGTTGGACAGATAAGGGATGAGAGTTTGCTGCTAGACGGGTGCTACGCGCCCGTCGTAGAGGTGGAGGAATGCATGCAGACAGTTCAGAGGAGCAGTGACCATTGAAGTAGCGATAGAAAAGAGATAAAGATGCAACAGTGTGGCAAAGAGACAGAGGTTGAAGGGAGTCAGTAAGAGGAGGAGAATTAATGAGACGAAAAGCCTTGGACTCCACCCTATTGAGAAAAGCTGTATGTGGGAAGCCTCGTCACACGTGAGAGTTGTACTCCACGCAGGGGCGGATCAAACCCCTGTATAGAGTCAACAATTGTGCAAGGGTAAAGAAGGAATGGAGTCGGCTTAGCACATCCAATCTCTTAGAAGCAGATTTTACAAGAGATGTAATATGTTCTTTCCAAGACAAGTCCCGAGTAAATGAAACCCCAAGCATGTTCAAGGATGATGCAGGATTAAGCTGAATATTATCAAACATTAGTGGGTATACCTGTGGAAGATTTTGCTGGGTTGATAGGTGCAAAAACTGAGTCTTTGATGCATTAAAAACAACCAGATTATTTTTATCCCAGTCAGAGATACGAGCCAAGTCAGACATTAGGTGTACCATAGCCTCATCCCTTGTTTGTTGAAGTAACTGCTGAGATGGACCTTGCAGGAGTCAAATGGAATGGTGAAAGGTGGAGTCATCAGCGCATGAGTGAATAGAGTTAGATGTACAGCTTAGAAGGTCATTGATGAATAAAAGGAAGAGAGTTAGTGATAGGACAGAGCCCTGAGGAACACCACTGATAATAGATCTAGGAGAAGAACGATGCCCATCTACAACAGCGGCTATAGAACGACCAGAAAGAAAGCTAGCGATGAAGGCACAGATAGAAGGACAGAAACCATAAGAGGGCAGTTTCGAAATTAAAAATTTATGCCAGACTCGATCGAAAGCCTTTGGGATGTCAAGTGCAATGGCAAAGCCTTCGCCAAAGTCCCGAAAGGAGGATGACCAAGAGTCTAAAATGTAGGTGAGAAGATCGCCTGTGGAGCGTCCCTGGCGGAACCCATACTGACGATCAGAAAGAAAGTTGTGATTGGAAAGATGCTTTTAAAATTTTCTATTAAGAATAGTCTCCAAAACTTTTGAGATACAGGATGTTATAGCAACTGGACGATAGTTAGAGGGTTGGGAATGGTCACCCTTCTTTGGGACTGGCTGAATGAGAGCAAACTTCCAGCAAGAAGGAAAGGTACAAGTTGATAGACAAAGGCGAAAGAGTTTGCCTAGGCAGGGTGTAAGCACAGAAGCACAGTTCTTGAGAACAACAGGAGGGACTCCATCAGGCCCATATGCCTTATTAGTATTGAGGCCTGTGATGGCAGAAAATACATCAGCTGAAGAAATTTTAATGTCAGCCATGAGGAAGTCAGAGGGGGGAAGTGATGGAGGAACAGCACCAGAATCGTTTAAAGTGGATTTGGAGGAGAAAATTTGAGCGAAGAGATCTGCTTTATCAGTAGAAGAAATAGCTACAGAGCCATCAGAGTAGAAAAGAGGAGGGAAGGATGATGAGGTAAAGTTGTTAGAAAGGTTTTTGGCAAGGTGCCAGAAGGAGTGGGAAGAATTCGAGTTAGAGAGTTGAGAGCATTTAGTATGGATGAAATTATTTTTACCAAAGCAAAGAACAGACTTAGCACGATTCCGGGCAGAAACGTATAAAAGATGTGATTCAGGGGTGGGTTGGCTCCGGTACCTTTTATAGACCGTCTCCTTGTTGCGGACTGGATTAGAACAAGCATGATTAAACTAAGGCTTTTGTGCATTAGTCAAAGGATATGAGAAAGGAATGTATGCTTCCATGGCCGAGAGAATAACCTCCGTAATTCGCAAGGCACACCCAGGTGGCTCCTGGCCATGGAAGCAATACTCATTCCAGGGAAAATCAAAGAAGTACTGCCTGAGGGTCTCCCCAATCCGTGCTCCAGAGTGCCACAGACGACGTTTCTTTGGAGGGTCCACAGGCCGTATCGGAGCAATAGGACAGGTTAAGGTGATAAGGCTGTGATCGGAGGACCCCAACGGAGAGAAAAGATTAACATAGCAAGCAAAAAGATTAGTTGTAAGGAAGAGGTCAAGAATGTTGGAGGTCTTTCCAAGGCGGTCAGGAATACGGGTAGGGTGCTGTACAAGCTGCTTTAGGTCATTAGGATAGAAAAGGTGTAGGCTTGTTCACCAGGTGGATCAGTGAAAGGAAAGGAGAGCCAAAGGTGGTGGTGAACATTGAAATCTCCTACAATGGAGATTTCCGAGAAAGGAGAAATGAATAGAATGTGTTCCATCGTAGAAGTAAGATAGTCAAAGAATTTTTTATAGTCAGTAGAATTAGGAGATAAGTAAACAGCACAGATATATTTAGTCAGAGAATGACAGGAAAGCCGAAGCCAGAGCGTAGGGAATTCAGAAGAATCGAGTTCAGGAACACGAGAGCAAGATAAGTCGTTGCGTATATATACACAACAGCCACCTTTGGCTTTTAAATGAGTATAGAGAAAGGAGGAGGATACAGAAAAGGGTCTGCTGTCAGTTTCCTCAGACAGCTGAGTCTCAGTCAGAAAAAGAAGATGAGGTTTAGAGAAGGAGAGGTGGTGCTCAACAGAGCGAAAGTTAGAGGAAAGGCCACGAATGTTGCAGAAATGAAGAAGAAGAGAGTCAGACAGTGGTTCCAGGCATCTTGAGTCGTCACCGGGAGAGGGGTAGAAGGTGGGGGCATTTATGGTTCCCTCCCCCCCCTGGGGACTCCGAGGCTATGTTATTCGACGCCATTTTTTTTTTTTTTTTTTGAAAAGGAAGTGTGGTGTGTACTGTGCATGTAGTTTGGTGTTGATAGTTAGAGAAGCTTGTATTGGAGAGCATGCTGGCCTACTCTCTGTGTTACTGAGACACTGAAAAAGTTCAGCAAAGGGGGATGGTCGGGACCTAGTCCAGAGGGCTGATGAAACGGGAGCTCCAGCTCTCCCTGTCATCAGCTTTCCATCCACCTTGGGAGTACTGCCCTGCTCGACTGGTGGTACAGTCTACTCCTGCTCTATATATATATATATATATATATATATATATATATATATATATATATATATATATATATATATAATGAATAATTATAGGGAAAAGTACATGTGAGTGAGGTGAAGGGCGAGTGAGTGAGGGAGAGACCAATGATGAAATGGGGGATGTGTTGAGAGATATATGAGTCAGAGAAGTATTAGGTGGAGAGAAGGCAGCCAAATATCACTGGACAAGGTGATGTAAATGTGACTTGTTTGTGGCCGCCACTTGCACGATTAAAGCTTTTTGCTTTAGGTAAATGAATAGACGAATGAAGATGGGAAGAAATGCGAAGGTAAAAATACTACTACTACTGCTGCTGGTAATAATAATAATAATAATAATAATAATAATAATAATCTTTAATGTCAGGATTAACTTGCCTAGCCCCGGGCTTCCACGCTGCTCATGGGAAAAACACAGGATTGGATGGTGGATGGATGGATAATAATAATAATAATAATAATAATAATAAAACAATCTGAATCGGTAGAGAGGCGGCCTGCAGTCCTGATGGACCCAGGTTCGAATCCCGGCTGGGACAGGGAACAGTTTAAGGATTTGAATTTCGTTAAAAAAAAAAAAAAAAAAGGCAGACTTTCCTGATCTACCAGATGACCCGCCGACATGTCATAAAACTACCCCCGCTAATACCAATACACCAGTCCTGTATGAGACAGCCCTAGCATGTACTCAATATGGACGGTGGGTGTTAGTGCCGAAGTGGTGACACGCGGAGGTGTAGGAGGACTATTGGGTCTTGGGATAGGCTTACTGCTCCCGAGATATAGGCCCTGAAGCCTTTGCCCGGAATCGGACACATACAAAAAAAAAAAAGATTTCATATCCTGCCTATAAGTCACACGTACACAAATATAAAAAGTACAGAATTTAGGTAAGAATGTTCGTGTGTGTGTGTGTGTGTGCTTGCTTTGCTGCAGCACCCAGGATCTGAGCTAGAATCGTGTTGCCCTGTCTCCTTATCTAGATTAATCCACTCTGATTTAAGAGTAGGTGTTACTCCCAGGCAATCGTCCATCCAGAATATCAACCAGATCCAACGTTGCTAAAAATCGCTGATCGCCCGAGATGAGTTGCATCCCCCTCCCCCCCCTCTCTCTCTTTCTCTCTCTGTCTCTCTCAACCCCGCTTCCTTGATTAGGTAAAAGTGAGAAAAAAAAGAAAAAAAGACAGAGTATATGTTAGTAAGATCAGCCCTACACACATCAGAAAGGGAAAAGGCTTTAGGAGTGATTATCGGTAACAGACTATTACCGGCTGACCACATAAATGGAAAAGTAAGGAACATGTACACACTGCTTGCTAATTTGAGGGTAGCATTCACATACGTAAATGAAGACATGCTGAGAAAGATAACCTCATTCATCAGGCGAACTCTGGACTTTCGATCAGTAGTCAGGAATCCACATATCAAAAAAACAAATAAATAAATAAAACTGAAAAGGTACAAAGGGCCGCTAAAAGATGGGCACCAAGCTTAAGGGATCTAAGCTATGAAAGACTAGAAAAGTTATACATACCAAAATGACAGGAGACAAGGAAAGAGGAGACATGATTAATATTATATAAATGCATCATAGGAAAAGAGAAAATAGACGTAAATGGATGTATAACCTATGAGGAAGCAACATCAAGAGGACACTGCAGAAAACTGAACAAAAAAGAGATGATAAAGATCTAAGGAAATTCAGTTTCCCAGATAGAGCAACTGATCAGTGGAATGCACTATCAAATGAAACAGAGTGTGCCAAAACATTTATGATTTTAAAGACATGTATGTTAAGAAATGGTTGAAGACACGGGACCGTACGAGATTGACTCATTCCTGTAAAGGTACAATTAGGTAAGAACACACACACACACACACACACACACACACACACACACACACACACACACACACACACACACTTCATTACATTTTTGTGTGAACTTGGTCTTTTGGTAGTATTAAAAACATCGTACAGTCTACACTGATGTTTTCTTGTGACGTTTTTTTTTAGTCAGATTGCAATATAATATGATTTAGATCAACACTGACGTCATTGCCATATTTAATGAATGGAACATGGCCACTGCGGCACTCTGTTGTCTACCGTTGCCAGAGCAGTGATACTTTATTAATCATTTCTCTACATTGGCTGTTACACGACCAGATTCCTAGCCAATTTTATATATTACTTGAAATACCTCACCGCGAAATTTCATGCATGAATTTTTACTGTGGCATCTTCTCAAAGAACTTAATAAAAAAAAAATCTATTATTATTCTTTTAACCTGTTTAGTTTTGTCATCAGTGTGGTTTGAGTTACTACAGTCTTCAAATGAATTTGCTACATTATATTCTTGTTTGTCAAATGGGAAGAACCACAGTGTGCACGTAGTACCCTCATATTTATAGCTAACTTCCTATGACTCTAGATAAATATCTGCGGATGACATAATAATATATTCATATGCTGATGAGTCTTTTCAATTCAAGAATACTATAATACAACACAGCTGTTAATGTGCTGCTGATCGAGGTATAGTTAAATCTTTTCGGCTTCACTACTAATGTGAAGGCTTTCCCCACAACGCTCAGGAAATTCCACAGTTATGAAAACATCAAGGATATTGACCTTGAGCACGACTGAGACAGTGGTGGCGGGACGTGTGGCTGGCGCGCCATTCTCTCTCCAACTTCCCTCTCGTCAACTCGCCCCCACAACGAGGGGTCGCATCTAATCTGAATAGACTAGACGCCTACATCACTCGGCCGCGACCCAAAGCTGACACGCTTGACATGGTGGGTGTGTATCTGTGTGGGAGTGTGTTGATGGTTGTGGCGGTGACGGTTACAGCTGTCAGCCCTGCCACAGACACCAGTAGCAACCCTACCACATCAAGTGACATTCCGGCCACACATCGCACTGACATTCCTACCACTCACCATACTGACATTCCTCTCGCACAACCTGCCAGTAGTTGCGGTCTGCACTGTGGCTGTCCTGCAGTCTCCTCTCTACTGCAGCTTATTGGGTTCACTCCTGCATGTGTGGCCTCCTCTCTTGCGGTCTGCTCCAACCTTCAAGGAGAAAATCAGGTTTCCACATCTCTTGAGGTAAGTTGTAACACTATTTTCCCCCAAATTCATTTGTTCTCAATCTTTTCGCCTCATTTCCGTTTTTCCGACCAAGTTCTAACCGGTAGTTCCCCTACCCTAGCTGCTCTAGGCCTGCAACAGGACAGATTGAAATCGCAATTAATAGTAGTCATTGTGTTGATAAATACTGTACATACGTTCTTGTAAGCCATGCACTTTGATTCCCTGCTGAAACTGATTGCAGTTAAATGAAAAACTTACACAATTAGTTCAGCACACTTACATGTATTTTGTATTCTAAAAGAAAATAAAAAAAGCAAAGTTACTGATCAGTGATGTGTGTAGGAAAAGACTACAGATTGTTTAAGTAAAGGGAGTTCATCAGCACACAACAAAACTCATAGTTTTACTTGACTTTTGGGTTACCACAGTGCATTCAGTTCATTTTTTTTTTTTCATTCTGTTACTTGTAATTGCTAAAACAATGTCAGATTTAAACAACCTGTTATCACCTATCTAGGTAATCGTTAATCACTGAATACAGCAACTACCGAAGGAACCAATATTAATCACATTTCTTCCTTAAGCCTCTAAAAAATAATCACATCCGTAATACTGTTTCGCTACGCTTCTGTCTTCTTAGCCTAACACCTGTATCACGGACTGTGTGGTCCTGTCTTCCGCCATCAAGCTGGTTTCCCTCCATAACACATTACTTTCCAATTTTATAAAACTCGCTGCTCCGTCCCTCTACCTCAGTGGTTCTTATCCTGCAGGTAAGTATCACCACAGGAGTAATTTTGCCTTTTCGGGGGGAGGGGGGTAATGTCGATTAAAGGACGGCAATATATTTTGTAAAACAATAAAAAGTACTATGAGTAGGATCTGTCTGCCTACTGGATAACGCTTGGTAAAGAATAGACCATTTTACTATAGTGAGCAAACAAGATCCTGCTAGCTTTTGCAGCAACATTCCACTGTGAAGTGGGTGTTTCTGTAAAGTAAAAAAATAAAAAGTTTATTGACTATGATATGCGATGCGTAGTGCGTCTGAGTCACATATAGAAAAGTGATTAAAGAAAAAGTGTTTCATCCATCAGACTAGTAGGCTATCATAGTGTATGTTCTATTAAAAACAATTAATGCTGTTGAAAACCATGTTCTGATTTCATTTTATAGTTTGTGTAATCACTTGGATAATACATTACTAGTATCATTATGTTTTTTTCTACTCCTTCTCCTGGTTTAAGTAGCTTGAGATAGTGTGCTTTGATATAACAGCAATAAAAAGGTTAAGAACCACTTCTCTTCTTCATCCTTATCTCATTCTCCGCCTCTCTCCCTCCAGCTCAGTCACATGTTCTGCTAGTCAGTCTCTCACTCACCTTACGCGCCACATGACCAAACTGTCTCAGAGTATTCCACCCTACACAGTCCACACTTAAAAAAAAAAAAATCCACTTTTTCTAGTTTGCTTAGTTTTGGTAACTAACAATGAAGGACAATGGAGAGACCTGGTGTCAGTTTCAAATATCAGCGGTTACAAGCAAGTTCCTGAGTGAGACTTTTGGGATTGTACCCAGTTAAAGTAAAGCAGGATAAAAATAATCGAATAATATTCGAATTTCCATAGAACCCCTACAGTTCGTTAAACTCTTTGTGGTAGAACCACGACTGGGACCGCTGCCTTAGTCATTTGAGGGCAATACGATTTTATATAAAGTTATCAACTCCACATGTATAAATAATCGAATCCGTGACAATAATCGATATGCGTTCGTTGCTTTTGCGTTACTGGCACCAGATCATTGTTAAACTAAGTTAGAAGACTTGTAGTGGAGGGGATAATGAGGGTTGTATCTAACCCCTCAAGTTCGAAATGTCTCTCCTAAGTAAACCAAGGCGGTTTGGCGACAGCAAGAATATACTGGTACTGCAAAAAAAAAAAAAAACGCCATGGATTTCCGGATTGAGAGAACAATATGAGACCGTCACATCCCGCGGGACGTGAATTTCGTCTGAACGTTATTTTACTGTTCGGCGAGCTTCCAATTTGGCAGTTCTAGTGCTGAATCTAGAGATTTTTATCCCATAAGGATATTGCGCTATAGAAATTCTAACAAACTATCGGAGACTTTCACCAGCAATGGCAACATTTTCAGAGCAGTTTTTAAGATATGATTGTTCACCATATATTTTACTTCTGTTTAAATGTAAGGCATACTTTTACTGCTGCTTAAGTACAAGGTATAACAACATTAGTTAACCCGGTTCAACACCTCTTTTATTGGGAGAATTTGCATTGGTTTTCACCTAGATTCCTTACAGTTCAGAGAATTTAAAAAAAAAAATGGATAAGCACACCCAGCGAAATGGCTATCTTTACACAATGGTTCATTGAAGCTGCATATGAGTGGAGTTTCTGCAAATATTTTAGTGTGTTTAATAAGACTGATTGATAAAGACTGAAGACTGATTACAGAATATTTTGATTACTCTGGGAAAGAGTTACTATATTCGGGTTTACAGGGCAGTGATTGAAAACACTTTCTACTGTTTTTCCTTTTTCAGAATGTAAAGCACAGTGAGATAACGAATCTTCATTGCAGTATAGTATTGTTTTATTGTCTGCCTTTTAGTTTATTTATTTAAATTGTCATCCAACCCTTTCCTTTTACATCAGGCACATTGAGGTCCGAGGCTAGGCTACTTATTCCTAACATATAAGGCAAGAGTGACCAACCTCGCTGGCTCCTGTTGACATTATAGGAGCAGATAACTCCAACTGTCCCTCAGAGGAAAACCCTTGGGGACCCAATGCGAAATGAGAGCCATGTCCAACTAGAATTATGATGCAAGGATGTGGAAGCATATGAAACGGCATACTACCAGAACCCACTTTAAATGTCCACCAAGGCTGGGTTTCGAACCCTAGACGACGGACACAGATAGCTCGCGAGTCGAACACTGCAGCACCACACAGCTGTAGTTCAAGTGAAGGAGTGTAAAGAAAACCCCAAAGAATTTCTTACGAGGTGAAGAAGCAAAATGAAAAGGTTCATATGAAACATGCCAGACTTACATAACACTGAACAATTTGGATAAAGAAATATTCAGTTATACAGTGATATAATTTATCAAGTATCATCAAAACAATATTAGTTAAAATATTTTTGCGGTTACTGACGGTATTCCGAATAAACGAATCAAATACTTAAAAGGAGTGCATATGTACGGAAATAGATACTGTACATGCAAATACTTATATCCTACCCGCTTGTAAGGAAATTTTAATAGAACAATAAAATAATGCGAGAAAGCAGTGAGCCATTCGTTAGTTGTAGTTTTACCCTTTCACCCTGTTACTTATCCAATCCAATATTGGAGTAGGGTGGTGGCGACCATTTTTCACTCACTTGATGCAGAGCTGTCTACTTCTTCCTTCACCATTATCATCATTTTACAATTTGCCCTATCTTTCCTGTCACTTTTATTATCCATCTTTCCAGTTCAGGTGACTCTACACTGTAATATGTCATTTTCCACAGGTATTTTTCCGACCTTTTAAAAACTGTTAAAGGAATACACATCTTTCAGGCAGGAGATAAAATACTTGTCAGTAATCATCTTCCTGCATCAGTGTTACCTACTGTGAGTAGAATATTGCAAAAAAAATAAATTTTAACACGGTCTCAGATTTATATCCATTTAATAACATGAAAGAAAAGCATTCGGGAGCAGAATGCTAATCACTCGCTAGAATATGCTGTTGGCTAAGTCGAAGATTTAGGCCCTATCTTGATACCCTGAAGGTTTCATGTTGATAACTCAAGTCAATCATGCGATATAATGGTGTTAAATGCAGGTGATAAACACTAGTTGACCTTTGGCAGCCATTTTGGTGACCTTAACCTTGACCCCGAGTGCCCATTTTTGAACTCGTCCAAGATTTTGGCCATACCTTGATACCCTAAAGGTTTCATGTTAATAGCTGAAGCTGTTCATGATATATGTTGGTGCTAAAGGCTGGCGATAAAAACTGGTTGACCTCTAGCAGCCATTTTGGTGACCTTGACCTTGACCCCGAGTGCCCATTTTCGAACTCGTCCAAAAATTGGCCATATCTTGATACGATGAAAGGTTCATGTTGAGAGCTCAAGCAGCTCATGAGATATAATGGTGCTAAAGGTGGTCGAGAAAAGCTAGTTGACATTTGGGAACCATTTTGGTGACCTTGACCTTGACCATGAGTGCCCATTTTCGAACTCGTGCAAAATTTTGACCATGATTTGATACCCTGAAGGTTTTATGTTGATGGCTCAAGCAGTTCATGAGATATAATGGTGCTAAAGGTGGGTGACAAAAACCAGTTGACCTTTGGCAGCCATTTTGGTGACCTTGCCCTTGACCCCATGTACCCTTCTTTTTTTTTTTTTTTTTTAACTCGTCCAAGATTTTGGCCATGTCTTGATACCATCAAGGTTTCATATTGATAGCTCAAACCGTTCATGAGATATAATGGGAACAGACACACACACACACACACACACACACACACACACACACACACACACACACACACACACACAGAGGCTGTAGCACCAGTCGAGCAGGGCAGTACTCCCAAGGTGGATGGAAGGTTGATGAGAGGGAGAGCTGGAGCTCCCATTTCATCAGCCCTCGGGACTAGGTCCAGACTATCCCCCTTTACTGAATTTTTTCAGTGTCTCAGTAACACAGAGAGTTGGCCAGCATGCTCTCCAATACAAATTTCACTATCAACACCAAACTACATGCACAGTACACACTTCACTTCCTTGCCCAAAATTAAAAAGTCATGGCAGCACTACACTTGGCCTCGGAGTCCCCAGGGGGGGGGGCATAAATGCCCTCACCTTCCGCCCCTCTCCCGGTGACGACTTGAGCTTCCTGGAACCACTGACTCTCATGTTCTTCATTTCTGCAACATTCACGGCCTTTCCTCTAACTTTTGCTCTGTTGAGCACCACCTCTCCTTCTCTAAACCTCACCTTCTTTTTCTAACCGAGACTCAGTTGTCTGAGGCAACTAACAGCAAACCCTTTTCAGTGTCCTCCTACTTTCTCTATACTCATTTCAAAGCCAAAGGTGGATGTTGCGTATGTGTACGCAATGACATATCTTGTTCTCGTGTTTCTGAACTCGATTAGTCTGAATTCTCTGCACTCTGGCTTCGGCTTTCCTGTCATTCTCTGACTAAATATATCTGCACTGTTTACTTATCTCCCAATTCTACTGACTCTCAAAAATTCTTTGAATATCTTACTTCTACGATGGAACACATTCTATCCATTTCTCCTTTCTCTGAAATCTCGATTCTAGGAGATTTCAATGTTTGCCACCACCTTTGGCTCTCCTCTCCTTTCACTGATCCACTTGGTGAACTAGCCTACACCTTTTCTATCCTTAATGACCTGGAGCAGCTTGTACTGCCTTGGAGAGAACTCCAACATACTTGACCTCTTCCTTACTACTAATCCTTCTGCTTACACTGTTAATCTTTTCTCTCTCTTGGGCTCCTCCGATCACAACCTTATCACATAACTTGTCCTATCGCTCCGGTATGGCGTGTGGACCCTCCAAAGAAACGTTGTCTGTGGCACTTTGGGGCTGCGGATTGGGAGGCCCTCAGGCAGTACTTCTTTGATTTTCCTTGGAATGATTATTGCTTCCATGGCCTGGAGCCATCTGGGTGTCCCTTGAGCATTACGGAGGTTATTCTTTCGGGCATGGAAGCATACATTCCTTTCTCATGTCCTCTGACTAATGCAAGGAAGCCATGATATAATCACACTTGTTCTAATCCTGTCCACAACAAGGAGAGGGCCTATAAAAGATACTAGAGCCAACCCACCCCTGAATCACATCTTATATACGTTTCTACCTGGAATTGTGCTAAGTCTGTTCCTCGCTCTGCTAAAAATAATTTCATCCATACTACAGTAAATGCTCTCAACTCTCCAACTCGAATTCTTCCCGCTCCTCCTGGCACCTTGCCAAAAATCTTTCTAACAACTTTACCTCATCATCCTTCCCTCTTCTTTTCTACTCTGATGGCTCTGTAGCTATTTCTTCTACTGATAAAGCAGATCTCTTCGCTCAGACTTTCTCCTCCAGTTCCACCTTAGGCGATTCCGGTGCTGTTCCTCCATCACTTCATCCCTCTGACTTCCTCATGGCTGACATTAAAATTTCTTCACCTGATGTATTTTCTGCCATTGCTGGCCTCAATACTAATGAGGCATATGGGCATGATGGAGTCCCTCCTGTTGTTCTTGAGAACTGTGCTTCTGTGCTTACACCCAGCCTAGGCAAGCTCTTTCGCCTTTGTCTATCAACTTGTGCCTTTCCTTCTTGCTGGAAGTTTGCTCTCATTCAGCCAGTTCCAAAGAAGAGTGACCATTCCCAACCCTCTAACTATCGTTCAAATGCTTTAACATTCTGTATCTCAAAAGTTTTCAAGTTAATTCTTAATATAAAAATTTTAAAGTATCTGTCCTGTCACAATCTTCTTTCTGATCATCAGTATGGGTTCCGTCAGGGAAGCTCCACTAGCGATCTTCTAATCTACCTTTCAGACTCCTGGTCATCCTCCTTTCGGGAATTTGGCGAAAGCTTTGCCATTGCACTTGACATCTCTAAGGCTTTCGAGCGAGTCTGGCATAAATCTTTAATTTCCAAACTGCCCTCTTACGGTTTCTATCCTTCTATCTGTGCCTTCATCTCTGGCTTCCTTTCTGGTCGTTCTATAGCCGCTGTTGTAGACGGCCATCGTTCTTCTCCTAGATCTATCAACAATGGTGTTCCTCAGGGCTCTGTCCTATCACCAACTCTCTTCCTTTTATTCATCAATGACCTTCTAAGCTGTACATCTAACCCTATCCACTCATATGCTGATGACTCCACCCTTCACCTTTCCATTCGGTTCCTGTAACGTCCATCTCAGCAGTTACTTCAACAAACAAGGGATGAGGCTATGGCACACCTAATGTCTGACTTGGTTCGTATCTCTGACTGGGGTAAAAATAATCTGAGTGTTCTTAATGCATCAAAGACTCAGTTTTTACACCTATCAACCCGACATAATCTTCAACATGTATACCCACTAATATTTAATAATACTCAGCTTAATCCTGCATCATCCTTGAACATGCTTGGGGTTTCATTTACTCGGGACTTGTCTTGGAAAGATCATATTACATCTCTTGTAAAATCTGCTTCCAAGAGAGTAGGTGTGCTAAGCCGACTCCATTCCTTCTTTACCCTTGCACAATTGTTGACTCTATACAGGGCTTTTATCCTCCCCTGTGTGGAGTACAACTCTCATGTATGGGAAGGCTCCCCACATACAGCTCTTCTCAATAGGGTGGAGTCAAAGGCTTTTCGTCTCATTAACTCTCCTCCTCCTACTGACTCCCTTCAACCTCTGTCTCTTCGTCGCACTGTTGCATCTTTATCTCTTTTCTATCGCTACTTCAATGGTCACTGCTCCTCTGAACTGTCTGCATGCATTCCTCCACCTCTACGACAGGTGCGTAGCACCCTTCTAGCAGCAAACTCTCATCCTTTTTCTGTCCAACTCTCTAATGCAAGAGTTAACCGTTACTCCCAGTCCTTCATTTATGCAACAGGTCAGCTCTGGAACTGTCTCCCTCTGTCTGTATTTCCTGCTGCCTATGATCTCCAGTCTTTCAAACGCAGTGTCTCCAGGCATCTCGAAATGATCGGATCTTGAACTTGGCTCTCTCTTGTATTATATTTTTCTCGTGGAAGGAACAACACTGGCGGGCTTGCGGCCTTTGGTTGGTTCTTCCTAGCATAATATATATATATATATATATATATATATATATATATATATATATATATATATATATATATATATATATATATATATATATATATATATATATATATGGATTCAGAAAAGATCGATCAATGAAGTCTGCTTTTATCACCTTTTAGAAGGATTTACTAAACGAATTTAACAAAAATTTTACAGTATTAATATTTTTCGATCTTAAGATAGCCATCGATAAAGTTAATCACCAGATCATTCATAAAGAAGGTTGAGCATTTTGGTAGTCGAGACCCTACAGACAAATGTTTTTAGTCATACTTAAAGAATCGACTTCAGTTTGTTCAGTTTTATGACTGCAAATCCTCTACTAAATCTGTTACTAATAGGGTCCGACAAAGATCCATATTGAGCCATTAGTTTTGATTTTATACATTAATCATAAAGTCATCTCTAGTATATTGTTCAAATTTAAATAGTTTTCTGATGACAGCACCATTTATGCAAGTTACCATGACCTGTACACCACAGCTGAGTCAGTAAATGATTATTTTTACACAGAGTTTAAAAGTGGATTATTCTCTTTCATAGACACAAAAAATTTCCTCATAATATTCATCCCATAAAAATCGGAGACACAACAGCGAATGATGAAAACAGCATGAAGTTTCCTGGGGTCGTGTAGATGAACAGTTATCATGGAATTATCACATTCATCACCTAATGAACAATATCAATAAACTGTGCGGCATTCTTTACCTCACACGCAGTTACTTCAATTCTAGTGCCCTAAAAGATTTAGTATTCTCTAATATATCAAAATCTGTCGTACTGCCTGATAGTATGGGGAGAAGCAGGAATGAGTAAACTTGATAATATCGCAGTCACAAAGAAAAAAATGTTCAGAATATTACTTGTTACAAATCAAAATATGCCCACACTAATGATCTGTATCGAAATCAGAGACTATTAAAACTAAATGATGTTAATGCCCATTGTTCCGCTATATTGTGTTTAAATCACTGCTTAACCTCTGTAACCTAGGACTGTTGTGCAGCATGATAGAGCTTACATTATCAGCTACTTAGAAATTCCACTGCTGGGCTCCAAAGAGCCGCAGATATGTATAAAGTTCCCTGGCTTGAAGGTCTGGAATAGGCTGCCTCTCGACATGCAAAATAACCCTCAATATCTAATTTTAAAAAATCTCTCATATCCTACTTACTACGTCGAAATTAACCCTTTTTCATATCTCTGACAATTCAGATCTTTTGTATAAAACAGATAATGTTTGTCTTATGTAACAGTTCAAACTCAAATCCGAATCTATCTGTGTGTAGATTTATGTACTAACATGAAATACAGTGTATGTAAATATATTTTCTTGATAGAAATTCTACTGAAAATACTACAACACTTGGATATTTGTGGAAGTAGGGTACTTATGTTTTCTTAAGGTGGTATTAACATTTAGGAATATTTCCTGAAAAAAATATTTCAGGTGTTAAGTATACAAGGTGTCTTTAGGGGCGTTTATTCTCAAGAGGCTCAACCATTATTTTTTGTATAATTTGTACTGTAGTACTGTTGTAAAAATTGAACGTTTTCCTGTAACTCAGGAAACCATTAACCCTTAACCCGCCCCATCCCGATCACTTTTCCACCACTGACTCCCCCCAAGCCCGACCATTTTAGGAAAATTTTTTTTTTGGCTCAAACCTTCGCTTTTGGCGAGAAACATCGAAAATTCATAGAGAAATCGCTCACCCGAGGTTTAAAATACTCGATACAGGTAGGAGTACCTCCATACCTTACTGAGTTTTCTATCAGGCTGACACCAAAGAAAACGAGTTCTATGGGAGGATACCTATTTTACACCACTCATAAACGGTATTTATTTACTTGGTACGATTTACATGTAGTATGAGAGTATAATGGTTTTCAAGCAGTAATATAGGCATTATAAGCATTGTTTCACTCACTAATACCTGACCTTTTTTTGCCACATTACCTGATCACCATTTCTAACTGTTTCTTCCTCTAATGCTATGTAAAGTTTGTCCTCCACATTGTCATTGATTGGGGAATCACTCTGGCCCTGAATTTCGTACTGTGGCATGACATGGCTATACTAGCCAGGTCACTGATAACAGGTGAATTGCGAGACAATGGCATGCAGGGGGGGGAGGAGGTCATGCTGGGTAAGGCATTGTCCCTGCCCTGGCATCTTGTAGAGGAAGGTGTCACGTGTATACGTACCAAAATTCAATAGCGAAAATTGAAAATTGTGCAAATTAGGGACCTTGCAATTTTTTCACGTTTATGTACGTCGACGGGATTGGCAGTGACAAAACGTGTGGACGTTAAAGAACGTAGACGGGACGCCGGGGGTTAAATGGCCTGCGCTATCGAACGACGCGTTACCATAACGTGGCCAATGGTGTCGATCCAGTGCAATCTGTAAATAACTGCAACAATTTTGGGAAACGAACAAAGGTCTGCGAGATGTTGACACCGACCTACTCTACCCTCTAAACCACTCAGGCTGTTAGTATAGCACGTGTCACAGTCACGAAAGGACGTCCGATTTTCGCTCACCTCAAGGCCAGCAGCCCCTTCCAACGCTGCCCTCCCCAAAGATAGGGAGGGTGATGTCCATATTGGGTCTGAGGGCGAGCGTGGAAGGAGAATAGATGACCCCCCAGATGATGATAGTGACGAGTGTTACAAGACACCAACTGAGGAGTACGATGATGATGAGGACTCTGACGACACTGACGATTCTCCACGTTCTTCTAACTCCAAGACTGCTGCACTAAGAGGGTGGGAAAGCAATAATTTCTAGAGAAGAGCCTGAGGAGGAGGCGAGCACGTTGCAGGAACATTTGCGGCAGGAGTACAGCGCGAGTTCCTCCACTTTGTTCAACTGTCACCACCACTTCCCCCCACCTCACGCAGCCTTTCATCATTCCATGCAGTTGCATCACTTGAGCCTGCACAGGGCCATCCTTCTCAGCACCGGAAACCTTGTCTACCCCTCTGCCTTCACAGCACACTAGAAAATCTGTCGTGAAATGTGACAGCCTGCTAAAGATCAAGAGACACTTCAGGCAGCAGTTGCAGGTGCAGGCATCACCTTCCCGTGCATCATACTTATGGGCATTGGTTGCTGACTGTGCCATGAGGACCTTTACGTTTGATGACAATAACTCTGGTTACAAGACACGATAGGATGGACGGCAAATAGTTCCGTGCTCAGTTTCTTTCTGTTCTATTTTACCTCCTGCAGGAGATATATGTTTTACCCCACAATGGTTTGTTTGTTTGTTTGTCTGTCTGTCTGTCAGCATGATCACTCAAAAAGTTACAAACGGATTTTCATGAAATTTTTTGGAGGGGTAGGGTATGACTCAATAAACAACCGATTAGGTTTTAGGCTGTGATCCAGAATTATTTGTTTGTTAATTCACACCATATCTCCAAAAATTCTCAATTAATATCATTGAAATTTTGTGGGAGGGTGGGTAATGGGCCAAGAAAGAACTGATTAAATTTGGGGGCGGATCCGGATCCGGACCCTACCGCACAGTATCTCCAAAAGTCATTGATGAATTTCAATGAATTTTTGCGGAAGGATGGGCCATGGGCCAAGAAAGAATCGAGTAAATTTGGGGACGTATCTGGATCTGGCACTGGGGGAGGTATGTATTCTCTGGTTGCTGCTCTAGTTTGACGAGTACGGGATGGTACTGGGTGATTTTTTTTTTCTTTTTAACAGACTATCGCTGGTGGTAGGTGGGGGCGCCCATCATCCACCCACTTGGTGTAGTGGTACTGGGTTTTTAGGGTGGCTGTACACTGAGTGGCAAGCCAAATGATTTCCTGGAGACCAGGAAAGCATTTACAATACTGGGTGGTAAAAATATAACCAACCAACACATGTTCCCTACGTGGCAACAAGTGGGTTGGAGGAAGGATACTGTCCCTTCAGGGAAAATAACTAACTAAAACTACAAACAAGAAGCCTTGGACCAGGACTGACCAAAGGTGACGACTAAGGACCAAACGAAGGACATGGTATGGACTGTGACGTGGAATACAAGAAATGCAAACGATGAGGTTAAAGAAAGTGATTGTCCCTGTCCTTGAAGGTGCCATAGTGGATGTATGTGGATTAACTAAAACTAAATGAAGAGGTGAGAGTGTGAGAGAATGGGAGTATGGATAGGGTATATGAGCAGGAGTAGGTGAGAATGGGAGGGCAAAAGAGGGAGTGTGTATTGTTTTGAGTAACAGAATGAAAGAGAATATAAGAATGGATCGGTTGGCTAAAGGATTGTGGAGGTAAGATTGAAAGTTGGACCACAAATGTTGGTGATTGTGTGCGTGTATGCGCCAGTGCAAGATCATGCAAGCAGAGTGGGAGAAGAGTTCTAGACAAATGTGGAAGCATGCGTGGAAAAGTTTGAAAGGAATGAGAGAGTGTTTATGATTAGATATATTAGTAGTGAATGTGAAGGTGGATGGAGTAGTTAGTAAGTGGGGTGTGCCTACAGAGGTGGATGAGAATGGCAATGCTTTACTGGACATTTGTGCTAGGAGGGGTTTGTTGATAGCCAATACCCTCTTCAGACATAAAATGATCCATAGGAGAACGTGGCGAGTGATAAGAAGGGTGGGTGGTGAACTGAATGAAGAGAAGGTAATGCTTGATTATGTGTGTGTGGATGACAGGATGGGGAGGTGTGTAATGGATACAAGAGCATTTAGAGGTTGGGGGAGTCGACTTTCTGACCACCACTTGGTGGTAGTGAGAATCAAGGTCCAAGTGAAATAGAGAAATAGAAGAAAGGAAAGACAGGAGGAAGTACTTCATGCAAGGAGGGTGGAAAGGTTACAAGAGGACAGAAAAAAGCCAGAATATAAGAAATGTTCAGAAGCAATTGGGTAATTATGGGATGGAGCAAATGGGGGACATGGATGATGTTTGTAAGATATTCATAGAAGAAATCTTTGCAGCTTGTGAAGCGGTGTGTGGGGTGAAGAAAAGACGAAAGAGGGTGTAGGGAACAGCATGGTGGACTGAAGAGGTGAGAGAGGCTGTGGCACATAAGAAGAATGCATATAGTTAGTGGATGAAAGACAGGAATGTGGAACAAGCTGAGAGACGGAAGAGGGAGTTATATGAAGAGAGAGGTGAAAAGATCAGTAAGAAGAGAGTGGATGGGGAATTTGAAAGGAATTTGAGTGTAAAGTAGAGAGAATATAAGAAAATGTTCTGGAAAGAGGTAAAGTGAGTGTGACAGGGTGGCATAAAAGTTAGTCAGGGAGTGAAAGATAAAAATGATAGATTACTAGTGGAGAAGGAGAAAAAGTGAGCAGATGAAGAGAACACTTTTAGGAATTGTTGAGCATCGAAAATGAACATAATGCTAGTATAAGTGGCTGGGGAATGGCTGAAAGATGGAGCGATGTGAAAACTGGGGAAGAAATCGGTAGGATGGAAGTTGTGGAAGCAACGATGAAAGTCAAAATGGGGAAAGCCCCAGGAACTGATGGAGTGTGTAGTGAAATTCTGAAGCATGGAGGAAAGATAGTAGTTGAGTGGAGGTGGAAGATGTGCAGACTGGCCTGGGAGGAAGGTAGATTCCTTGGAGGATTGGAACTCAGGTATAATTATTCCCCTGTACAAAAATGCGAAAAAGAGGTGTGTGGTAATCATAGGGGCACCTGTCTTCTTAGTGTAATAGGAAAAGTATATGGTAGGATACTTACTGACAGAGGGAAAGAAAGAGGAATTATTTGGAGAAGAAATTGGAGGTTTCAGGAAGGGAAGAGGTTGTATAGATCAGATATTCATTCTTAGATCTTTAGTGGAAAAGGTTCTAGTGAAGGGAAAGAAGTTTCATGTGACCTCCATGGATTTGGAGAAAGCATATGACAGGGTGCATAGACAAGGATTGGGGAAAGTATTAACCCCTAGGATACGCAATTGGACCATCCGTACTAGCTTGAAAATCTGTATACGGAGCCAATTTTTCAGCTCTTACAGAAGTAAAAAGTGTTATGTCCAAGGTTTAGAGCTTGAATTTACACACCTTATGCCACAAACCAGAGCATTTTAGACCGACTGGATCACGAGCTATAGCCCGACAGAGTTGAAAATAGTTACACGACCCCAGTTTTCTATGCTCCCCCACCCCATTTCTCCCCTCCCATGACCTTCCTCACCCACTCCTATCACCCTACCTCTCTTCCTCGTTCCCCCTATTACCCCCTCCCACCTACTCCCCCTTCAGAATTTTCCAGCTCTATTTTTTTTAACCCCTACACCGCGGGCTTGTTTACCAATGACTTGCATGTCCCACGGGGTTATTTGGGCTCCGACAGACTCTCAAAAAATATTTGCCAAAAATCAGTTATTAGTCCTAGAATAATAAAATTACATATGCTTATGGCACATACCTTCAGCTTTCTCCTGGAATGATTGTTGAGCCTTCGTCAGTTACCGTAGGACTTGTGGAGACCTCTGAAGTAGGGTAACGAAGTCTCCACTTTACACTTCCCGACAACCCGTAATATGATTACCACAGCCAGATACAAACACTATAAACACTATTCTACAATTTTCAAGTAGTTTGGGATCCATACTAAAAAAAAAAAAAAACACTGTGAAAGCAATGGAAATTACGAGCGCGTCTGATCGTCGCACTTGTGCTAGTTTGCTCTAGGCACTCTGTCATTTATTATTCATAAAACCCCTCACACTTTATATTTCTATTACTATATCACACTTATATATATCTGGAGTCTTTCTCCATAAGTTTCCTTCAGTCGTATTAGTTTATTGTCACTGAAGTCATTCAATTTTTCATTCAGTGAAATATGTAGAGAGCCACGGATTCACTTTCACTGTTATAACATAAATTATTTGTACTCATATTCTTATATTACTAATTACTTACATTACTATTTACATTTTCTATTCTATTTTCAATATTTACCCTGCTATTTTACTTACACTATGTTATTCACTGTCACTTTCAGTAAGATAAAACTATAATACACTATTCAATCATATGAACTGAACATCCATTGCTTTCACCTGCTATTTACACATTATTTACACATTATTTCCAAATAATTCTGCTTCCACACTTGCACTGTTAGAACTGCTTCTGGCTGTGGTAATCGAAGAAGCAGGTAACACAGAGGGGAACCTGGCACTCAGCGCACTGCCAAGAGGTGCGTTTATGTTCAGGTGTGTGGCGTGTGGTATGCGCACATACCTGACACCTGCGAATCGCAGCCTTCCTTTTCCCTGTGGCAGGCATTAGCTCAAGTCTGTGCCGATCCATATACGCCCTCTGCTCAAGTCGGTCGGGAAGTGTTACTGGATGGCGCCTTGGAGTTGCTGCTTGCACCCTACCATATCTTTCCAGCAGCTGCTGGACACAAGTCCTGGCGAACAACCTCAGGGAGAAGGACTTGGGTGGCTTGACCTTCATCTTGTACAGGATGAAGGCGTTCAGCATCGTCATATCTATGAGATGCAGAAAAACTTTCCTGTACCACCTAGTATTCTTCCTGAGGCAGTCAATCTCACCAATCATCATGTCGGACTTGTCCACCAGCCACATGTTGATATTATAGTCCAACACAGCATCAGGTTTCATCACAGGTTCGCCTGTCCTACGGTCGACCTTCCCACTGTCTCTCATCTCCCCCTTATGTACGGTGGTGAGCATGTGCACGACCCTCTTGTCATACCACCGTATTGCCAGCATCTTCTCACACTTGCGTACGTGCACGTCTCCTCGCTGCGAGGTTTCCGCCTCTGGGAATTTGAGGAAGTTGGCATGATTACTTTTCACAGTGCCGCAGGAGCCAATGCCGTGCTCAGAAAGATATTTGGCAAGTTTCGATGCTGTATAGTAGTTGTCTGTATACAGCACATGATTCCCACCAAAATACTTTTCTAGGAGCACTTTCACTACACAGCCTGAGAAGCCAAGGGGGTGTGTTTTATCGAGATCGACAGTGCTGGCTGAATATATGACGAAGTCAAGGATGTACCCCGTCTTACAGTCGTACAGTACAAAGAACTTAATTCCAAAGCAATGGCGTTTGCTTGGAATGTACTGAACAAACCGAAGACGTCCTCTGAACAAAACCAAGGATTCATCAATGACAACCTTCTGAAAGGGGTGGAAGAATGACATGAACTTATCCTTCATTCTGCTCAGAATCTCCCGGATCTTCCAGAGTGGGTCGGTTTGGGAAGGTACATCATTGTCGGCAAGGTGCAGGTTTCCCATGATGTTCCGGAAGCGATCTCTGGCCATGTACTTATTGAAGGTGGGTGAGGGTAGTAAGGGGTCCATGGACCAGTATTCTTCTAACTCATGCTTCTTGGAGTGTGGCATGAGAAGCATGAGGGCAAAGAACACATACAGCTCCTGCACTCCCAGCATGGACCACTGTTGCATCTTGGCTGCACCTGTACCACTTGCAGCACGTTGTGATTCATACCTGTTGGTCTCATCACATATGTGCTGCATGACTTCGTCATCTAGGAAGGCCAAAAGGTAGTCAACACACTCAGCATTTTCGTCCATAGTGAAGGCAGGCTGAACTCCTGAGGAGCTCTCATCAAAAACAAGATTTTCAGGGACAAAATCTGACCCTTCCGTCCACGCGAAGGCGTCCAGGATTCCCTGTCAAGGCGGTGTAGGGCAGGTGGTGGTAGTGGTGGTGGAGGTTGGCTGTGAGGGAGGTTTATCTCTGTTAAGGTCACTCTCACTGACCCTAGGTTGCCGTACAGCACTAGCAGCCCTTACCCTACTAGCTACACTACTTTTCACTCTCCTAGATTTACCTCTACCTCTACGGCCTGCCTTCACTGTTGATGCTGGTGGTGACTCCGATGACGAAGACTCCGGAGATAACTCAGCCGACGATGATGAAGAGATGAGTAAAGCGGGGCTTGGGGATCGGGGAGGTGAATGCACTCGTGACTCATGGCGGGCTGGGTCACGTGGGGACATTGTTCTGGGGCTAACACGCCGCTTTTTCACTCCCTTCCCAAATTCTTGTCCTTCCTGCACTAAAGGTTCCTTTCCCTTGGAGCTAGACACTGATTCACTTACTGTAGCACTCGTTGTTGCTGTTTCTGGCGCGATAACCTCATCCGGCTCATCACACGATTCACCCGAATCGTCATAGTCACTGTCCATCATTATCATGGACAATTCTGCCAGTTCACGTGCCACTGCAGAGTCACTAAGGCCTTTCCTGCTTGCCTCACCACTTTTCTTAGGAGTAGAGGTCACGGGGCCCTTTGCAACGGGCGCAGAAGCGGCAGGAATGGCGGGGCGCAAGTGCGACATGGTTTCTCTACAGCGGAGGACAAGGAACTAAATGCCGCGGCTTATCTGAGAAGGGAAGGGTTGACAATGACACTTTAGGCTGACTGCTGCTAACTCACAGGCTAATTTTTTATAGGTAGAAAATCTCGGCAATAAATAAAGAAATAGGTAGTTCCAGGTGAATGTAAATGTCAGTTAGGATTCTCCCTTCCTTTCTGATATTTATTTTTATTACAGACATCGATTACAAGGCATAAATCAAAGGGGAAATTACCGTGGTAATGTAGCGAATGAATGCACATGAGGTTTTGTCAGGTGATAATTAGCCAATTTCTGGTGTATAACACTATCACTTACCTGTTTTTTTTTTTTTTGGTATATATTATTTGGTATCAGTATAGGGCATAGGGCTTATTTCAATGGATGAAATTTGTGGAAAAATCAGGGGGAAATTTCCGTAGCGCAGCGCGGAGTGGGAGGTGAGAGGAGAGGGTAATGGAGGGCAGGTAGGGAGGGGAGTCATGAAGGGGGTAAAATCGCTAAAATGTCAACAATGGATGGGAGTACAGATGAGATTTGGAGTGCTGACTAGTGTTGGACATTGGCAGTACTGATAGATGATACAAGCCACCACTTGAGAGCCCAGGATAATTCAAAATAACACAGAATCACAAAAGTGACGCCCCGCGGTATGATCCATTGTGGCCGAGCGTCACGAAAGTGACGCCCCGGGGTTAAGGGGTTAAACAATAGCATGCAAAATAATTATGTTGGTGTTCCTCGCTCACTCCCAACGCCCTTCCCACACAACACTTCTCCTCTCCTCATCTTCCCTCTCCCTATCCTCTTCGCTCATAGTTGTGGAGCTGTCAAAAAAAAAAAAAAAGAGCAAAAGCATGCAACATCTTTTTCTTGGTGTTACTCACACACTCCAACACCCACTCCTCCTCACCCTTTCCCCCCCTCCCCTCCCCTCAGAGCTGTCAATTTAAGTAGCTGTAAGAATTTAAAGGGGAAAAAAGCTAAAGCATGCAAAATAATGATAATGGTGTACGAGACAAACACACAAATACACAGTTTATTATTATAAAAATAATAAACATTACTAACATTTACAGGAAACATTATGGTTTATACAGGGAGATTAAAAAAAAATAAGAAAAAGAAAAAACATGAAAAAACAAACATTCTGTTTCGTGCGTCAGTGTATACAATTACACAAACAACAATCTGGTATTGCATGAAAACATGTGGCATGAATAGTAACAATGACGTATAATACTTTAGGCCGGGGGGGGAGGGGAGTTGTAAGTGGATGGCATACTACAGGGGGTGGGGGGTGGGGGAGGGGTGGGGAGAGGCTTGGAGCGGTGGCACGGGGGTATAGAGGAGGGAGAGAGACACCATAAAACAAAGAGGACAGGCAGAGAGGGAGTACAGGGATGTGGGGGGTAGGGGGGGATATAGCCCTCCCCAGGGAGACAGGGAGGGGGGAAAGAGGGAAAACCATTGTGGCGTGATGGAGGACGGTGGGAGAGGGGGAAGGAGGGAGCAGGAGGTGGTCAGAGGCGAGGGAGGGGGAGAGGGAACTAAGTTATTGGGGTGGAGGAAGGTGGAGATTTTGCAGTGGGGGAATAACCCCCCCTCACCATGGGTAGGGGCCCGGATCCTCCTTCGTCACTGCTCAAGACTTAGTTCTCATTGGTTTGCATTGATATATACTCGACCCTCGATTTCTCGGACTAAAAGGGGAGGGGGGGGAAGACCAGTCTGGGAATCCCAAAAGTCCAGGAATAGCAAAAGTCCGGCCCCAAATACCATTCCCCAGACTATTAGCATACTTTGTCCGAATTCTCCAATATTAATAGTTCGGCAATTATTTCGATATTCTAGTGCATTCTGAAATGTAGGCTACCTATACCAACACAACTAGCATACACAGTACATAAAATAAAAACACTAACACAATAACAATAATAATAACTGACACAATAGCGGTATTTTACTAGCTACAACCCTAAGAATGGTTGTTTAGACAGTTGTTGATGAGAATGTAGAGGGTATGATAGAAGTTGATCAGAAAGTTGAGGAGAAAGAGGAAAATGATGAAGGAATAGAACACCACGAGGTGAGCCAACCACTGATCAGCTGACCGAGATACAAACACGCAACCATCGAATGTGATCTTGATCTTGGACTGAACTGGCAATTTTAATTGGAAAATATTTTAATCTTTATCACCATATAGGTTTGCATACCTAATTATTTGAAATTCAGTCAAAAATTTGTCCTTAATTTAATTATTAATAGAAAATCAGGATTCAGAGCGAAAATTTCGTAGTTAGTGGAAGTGTTTTGTTTCAAGCCTAACAACTCGCCTTGACGGAGTTTTGTTTTGTATAAATATCAGTTTACAACGCAGATACATTTTCTGTACTCAGAATAAATAAGTATGCAAAATAGAAGTCTGTCAACGCGTGCTGACGATCTGAAGGTGAAATATCTGCTAACATTGGCGCATTTTAGCTCTGAAACCTAATTTATAAATTAAGTTATATTAAGTACAATTTTGTTTGGCTGATTTTCAGATAATTAGGTGTGTTTGAGCCACGGTGGTGAAAAAAATTATATATTGTCCACTGAAAAGTGCCGATTCGGTATTTAGTCGCACCGAGTCGGGTGAGCTGACGATCTGAAAGGGAAATATCTGCTAACATTGGTGCATTTTAGCTCTGAAACTTAATTTTTAGAATTAAGTTATAATTAAGTATATATATATATATATATATATATATATATATATATATATATATATATATATATATATATATATATATATATATATATATATATATATATATATATATATATATATATATATATATATATATATATATATATATATATATATATATATATATATATATATATATATATATATATATATATATATATATATATATATATATATCTTTTTAGCGGATTTCAGATAATTAGGTGTGTATGAGCCACTGTGGCGAAACAAATTAAAATATTTTCCAGTGAAAAGTGCTTATTCTGTATTCAGTAGCACCGAGTCGGATGAGCTAACTGAGTAGGAATGGATCCCACTGACTTTGTCCGTAAGATAATATATATTTTTAATTACTTATGAATCTTATTGCATCCAAGCCATCCTTTAATTTTACTATGTTATGCAATAAACTATTTATCATGGCATTTGAGAAAGGTAAAAGGCAAATGGCATATTGCCACGAGTTAGGAACTGGTGGCGTGAAACAGGTTGTTGCCCAAGATGCATTTCATGTATGAAAATATTTTCTTGTGTGTTACAAATGGCTTTTATCGAGTCCACATAACGATCGTCTTGGCATTTCTGGTACAGTAGTGAAAAAAAAAAAAATGATGGATGATTATCTGCATAGAGGTCACATACTCTTCACAGATAATTGGTATACCTATCCAGAACTGGCATTTCATCTGCTCACCAGGAATACTGGATAATTTGGAACAGTGTGGTCTAACCAACGCGATTTTCCAATGTTCAATAATGAGCAAGAGAGAGGCATTGTTAAGCTGCAACAAAGCATGGATCTTCTTGCCCTGCATTGGCGAGACAGGTATGATGTGTACATGATATAAACTGTGCACACAGGTGACAGGAGCTTTCGTTGACACGCTGAAAATAGATCATGCGACAGGTGAACGCATTCAAAAACCAGAGGCAGTCACAGGCTACAATCGTAACATGGACTTGGCTGATAAGAGTGACATGCAGATTGATACTGTCGTGTGCATTCATTGTTCTGTCAAGTGGTATAAGAAACTCTTTCTCCACTTGGAAGACGTGTGCATTCTGAATGAACATCATTGTTAGTGCCAGAAAACTGGACAGACAATCTCTGTGAGGAAGTTCGTACATGATTGCACATTTAGAATCTTACAGGAATACTGTTCAATGTCGTCATTGCCACGGGGATGTACAAGTGAAATTCGTGACCAAACAAACCGACTTGATGCAAAAAGATTGGGCTGCTGTCCATTATTTTAAAAAGCTGCTACCACCCATTGAAGGCCAAGGACCTACAAGAGTAGGCAGGAATGCTCAGGTACGTTGCCACATATGTGCAACTTCCGAGAGACAGCCGCGAGAGAGAAAACTCACCACCTGGTATTGTCACAGATGCCAAATGGCTGCCTGCCCTCCCTGCTTCCTTGAGTACCATTCCATTGTGAAGTACTAAGTATGAAAAGAAAAAGTTGTACACAGTGACAAAATAATATGTAAGGAACTATTTAACAAAGGAAGTGTGGTATTTTTTTTAACGTAAAGAAGAAGGAACCAAAGGCCAGGAGCCTGCAAATTGTTCCCACAAGGAAAAAAACAAAAACAAGATAACAGAGAGCCAAATTCCAGACTTGTTCATTTTGACATGCCTGGACACACTGCATTTGAAAGACTGGAGATCATAGGCAGTAGGAAATACAAACAAAGGAAGACAGCTCTAGAGTTGACCTTCTGCGTATATGAAGGACTGGAATCAACGGTTAACTCTTGCATTAGAGAGCTGGGCAGAAAAGGGATGAGGTTTGTTGCTAGACGGGTGCTCCATGCCCACTGTAGTGGTGGGGGGATGAAAGCAGAGAGTTCAGAGAAGCAGAGACCATTGAAGTAGCGATAGAAAAGAGGGTAAAGATGTAACATTGCGGCCAAGAGACAGAGGTTGAATGGAACCAGAAAGAGGGGGAGAGTTAATGAGACGCAAATCCTTTGACTCCATTTTGTTGAAAAGAGATGTATGTGTGGAGCCCCCCCACACATGAGAGCTGTATTCTACACAGGGGCGAACAAAACATGTGTATAGAGTCAGCAACTGTGCAGGGGTAAAGAAATCACTGAGTCGGCTTAGCACACCCAATCTCTTGGAAGCCAGTGGTAATATATTCTTTCCAAGATAAATCGCGAGAGAATGAAACCCCAGCAAACACAAACACAGCCACTCCCATTATCTTGATATGAAAATATGAATATTTCATAGTGTGATGTGTGTGGCAATTGGAGGGGGATAACTCTGACACCTGTAGTTCCAAAAGTCTTTTCCAAAATCTTGTTGAATAGAATAGAGCCAGTAATTGACAAAATTTTCAGTGCAGAACAAGCGGGATTTAGAAAGGGTCCAGGCCGTAATGATCAGATTGTTATTGTAAGGCATCCAATGCAACAAGCTAATGAGATGAAAATGCCACTTAGTATGTGTTTTGTGGATTTTGAAAAGGCGTTTGATAGTGTTTCACGTGGAACCATGTTGAAAATTATGAGATTCTATGGTATACCAGGAAAGTTTGTAAATATTATTAGAAGCCTGCATGAAGGTACTTTTTTGTAAGGTAATGGTGAGTGGTTACTTGAGTGATCCATTTCAAGTTAGGTCAGGAGTGAAACAAGGAGGAGTTCTTTCTCCATTGCTGTTTGTTTTAGTTATGGATTATGTTATGAGAAAGGTTGTAAGGAGAACAGGTGCAGGAATTAACTGGAAAGAAAATAAGAAGCTGATGGATTTGGACTATGCTGATGATACTGTACTGATTTGCGAAAGTATTTACGAGATGCAGAGGGTGCTTGATTGTCTGGTGGAGGAAGGAGAAAAAGTGGGATTGGTAATAAATTGTGGAAAGACTGAAATTATTAATATGAACGTGGAGAACCAACTCGATTATGTAATTGGGAATAATGTGGTGAAGAATGTAGAAAACTATAATTATCTGGGAACGATTGTATCATCTAATTGATCATTAAAGTTTAAACAATGAAATTGAGGAGAGGATTAGACAGGCTTGGTGGGCTGTTGGAATGTTGAAATCTGTTTGGAATAATACTATGCTTTCGGTATATACTAAAGTGAAAATTTACAAGTCCATGGTTAAACAAATTTTAATTTATGGGCATGAGTCATGGTACAGTACAATTGCAACAGACCAGAAAGTATCAGGATTTGAGAATAAAATACTGAGAAGGATTCTTGGAGTAAAGTGGCAAGACAGAGTTACGAATGGAAGAATAAGGGATATTACGAGAGTGGAACCAGTTCATGAATATGTGAGACTGTCTTGCTGGAAGTGGCTGGGGCACATATACAGAAAAGAAGGCATTTTAATACAGGATGTGCCAGAGTGGACTGCTAGAAGAAGAAGAGGTAGAGAGAGCCTGAGGGAAACCTGGTTGAGGACAATGAAAAGAGAAGCAGGAGAGGAGTGTTGGTGGGACCTGAAGGAGATGGCAAGAGACAAATATTGGTGGAGAGAGTTCATGGAGGCCCTATGCATCCCGTGGGGTGCCACAGGAAATGATTGATTGATTGATTGATTGATGTTCTGTCACTCTTGTGCATAGTTTTCACCAACATGTTTGTTGTCATTTCGCGAATTTCCCCCCCGCTTCATAGCAAAGCACAGGATGGGTTTAGGAGGCTAAAGTTATCATTACCAGGTGCGGCAGATGATTATCTTCAAGTTGGTCTATCTATCTATCGCCAGACGCCTCAATCCCGTTTGCGGTGGCCACAAACAAATCGCCTCCAAGCCGCCCTGTCCCCCGCCATTCACTGCCCTGCTCCCAACTCACACCCCCCTCTCTCATATACCTCTCCACCCCATCCCTCCATCTCATCCTCGGCCTCCCCCTCCCTCTTCCCCCCTCCACCTCGCTCACATACACTATCTTCGTCAGTCTTTCACCTTCCATCCTCTCCACATGCCCAAACCACCTCAGTGTGTTCCTCATAACGCTTCCTATCACATCCACATCCACACCACAATGCTCCTTTATATCCTCATTCGTCAGCCTGTCTCTCCATGTGACTCCACAGGCTCCTCTCAAATAACTCATTTCCACTGCTCTCACTCTTGACTTGTGTCCTTCCAACAATGTCCAAGCTTCACTTCCATGCGTTAGAGTTGGTATCACAATACTGTCATGTAGAAAATTTTTCACTTCCATGCTCACTTCCCTGCTTCTTATCACTGCTTTCAAGGAACCAGCAACCTTTCTTCCCTGCTGTACCCTTTCAAGCACTTCACCCTCCAAACCTCCATCCTTACTCATCACACTACGCAAGTACTTAAACGTACTCACATTTTCCAATTTCTCACCATCCAACCTCGCTGTACGTTCACTGACTTCACCTCTCTCAAAGACCATCACTTTACTCTTCCCTACATTCACCTTTAGATTCCGTTTCTTACACACTCTCCCAAACTCATCCACCAAGCCTTGCAGCTCTCCTTCATCTTCACTCAACAACACAGTATCATCTGCAAACAACAGTACAGGGAGTTTCCAAACACTATCCTCTCTCACCAGGACCACTCCAACATCCACTACCCTACCTTGTACCTCTTTTATTACCCCATCCATGTACAGATTGAACAACCATGGAGACATGACACATCCCTGTTTCAACCCAACTTTCAAAGAGAAAAATTCACTTAGTTCACCATCCACACGCATTGCAGCCTTCACACCATCGTGCATACTCTTCACAGCATTCAACAACTTCCCATCTACTCCATATATTCTTAACACTTTCCACAATCCTTGTCTATCCACCCTGTCATATGCTTTCTCCAAATCCATGAAAGCCGCATACAACTTCTTTCCCTTCCCTAGAAACTTTTCCACTAAAGATCTAAGAATGAATATCTGATCTACACAACCTCTTCCTTTCCTAAAGCCTCCTTGTTCTTCTCTAACTAATTTCTCTGTTCTTTCTCTAACTCTGTCAATAAGTATCCTACCATACACTTTTCCTATTATACTAAGAAGACAAACGCCCCTGTGATTACCACACACTTCTTTTTCCCCTTTTCCTTTGTACAAGGGAATAATTATACCTGACTTGCAATCCTCCGGGACTCTATCTTCCTCCCAGGCCAATCTGCACATCTTCCACATCCATTCTACTACTATCTCTCCCCCATGCTTCAGCATTTCACCACACACTCCATCAATTCCTGAGGCTTTCCCCGATTTAACTTTCTTCATTGCTTCCACAACTTCTATCCTCCTGATTTCTTCCTGTCTTCTCACCTCCTTCCTTCTCCCACCCATTCCCCAGCCACTTATACTCGCATTACTTCCATCCTGTATGTTCAACAATTCGACAATTCAAGTTGGTAATAAATAAAAATTCATTTTCGAAATCTGAAAAAAAAAAATGGCACGGCGCTGGCTGGGGGGGCCTGTCAATTTCCAGAAGCATGGCCACGGAGGAGTTAAAGCACTGGGGGGTAATCATATAACTAAACGATGGTGTGATGTGCAGTTTACTATGGTACCCATGTCTGTTGGCTGGAGAGACACAAATGCGGCGTCCATCAAGGAACCAACCCTCATCACTCTTTCCCACTCCTCATTGTAGTAAGACATTGTCTACCGCAAGCGAATATCGATTCATTGCATGGAGCAGCCCTGCAGGAGCGATTACTTGCTCGTGGTTGATGGGTCAGATCGGCTGGAAAGACTGGGGCTGCTCAGCAGCAAACAATAATGTTTCTCTGATAATGAGAATGGAACCATATGGCATTAACAGTTATAAACAGGACTTCGGGTTGAAGGCATTAATGTAAACTACAACAACAGAGTTCGTTGAGTGCGGGCCCTGCATCCCGCCATAAAAGAGAGTGCTTTAGTAAGCCAATGGATGGTTGAGGTGGGCTGGAATTTAATAACCGGTTGGGGTAGACAAGGAAAGTATGTCATGTGAATCTGGGTGTTGTAGAAGAGTCTCTTAATTTGGGGCGTAACATTAAAATCTGTATAATTTCAAGAACTACTAGTGATAAAATGTTGCATTTTTGTATTGGGAATTCAAACTAGTCTACAAAATGTAGATTAAACAATCTTATCTACTTCAGTTTTGTGTTGAAATGCGACAGTATTACTTACAATTGGTGATATACTGTAAACAATAACACTATAGCACTGAAGTTTATTTGATATAAAACATTACGAAATTACCAGTTTGTATGTATACAACACAGATTTACAAAATTAACCAAAGACATCAAGTCTTTCTTGCTCTTGTTTTTGCCCATGAGTTATCGGCTGACCTCATAACCCCTGATGCAGTGGTCTCTTCTGTCCTGACTATAAACATAGGCAGCAGCTTCAGCTATCATCTTCACACATCTTTCCACAGGCTCGGTACGTGAAGGCCAGTCAGGAACAGGGCCGGACTCAGGGGTGGGTCCACGGGGCCTGTGCCCCGGGCCTCCAACCAGAATAGGCCCCCCACCAAACGTTGGGCAACTTGACATTTGGTATATTTCATTACCAGATAAGGGTCCACTTGGTAAAGAAAAATCCGTCTGATAATGAATAAGCATGATCTGATATTGTTTAACAACAGATAGATATTTTTGTTCTTTGTGCCCGTGTCGTTTTATCTAATTTTTATTTCTTTAAAATATGTTCTTTGTGTCTGCTTAGTCAATTTTGCGGGATATGAATCGAAAGGAAAAAAAGCTTGGCCATCAGCAGATCGGACAAGCAAAACATTCTAAATTGGTGGAGGCTGCACTCCGCTCCTACTTGCTGGTCAAAACCTTTAACCCCTGAAAGAATATGCCTTTATTTATATATAACATGTACTGGTTATTGTTAACAATAATAACAGTAATAATAATAATAATAATAATAATGTCAAAAGTTTTGACATTTTAATATTATTATTTGTAAGGAAAGTGGAAAGGTTACAAGAAGATGAGAAAAAGGCAGAGTATAAGAGAGAAGAGGAGGAACGATTGGGCAAATATGAATTGGAGCAGATGGGGGACGTGGAAGGTGTGTGTAGGATATTCAAGGAAGAAATATGCGCAGCATGTGATGTGGTGTGTAGGATGAAGAGAAGACGGAGGGGTGTGCAAGGAACAGCGTGGTGGAATGAAGAGGTGAGACAGGCTGTGGCACAAAAGAAGAAAGGATACAATGAATGGTTGAGAAATAGGGGCGTGGAAGAAGCTGAGAGGCGGAAGAGAGAGTTATATGTAGAAAGAGAGAGGTGAAAAAATTAGTAAGAGAAAGAAGAGAGCGGGTGAGGAATTTGGAAGGAACTTGAGTGTAAAGTGGAGGGACTATAAGAAAATGTTCTGGAAAGACGTGAAAAGAGTAAGACAGAATGGAAGTGCAGTTAACAGGGGAGTGAAAGATAAAAATGGTAGATTACTAGTGGAGAAGGGAGAAAAAGTGAGCAGATGGAGAGAACACTTTAACCCGCCCCGTCCCGACCACTTTTCGACCACTGGTACCCCCCAATCCCGACCATTTTTCGACCTTTTTTTTTTTTGCTTAAACTTTCGCTTTTGGTCAGAAACAATGGTCGGTGGCAAAGAAATTGGTCCCCGGGGTCCCTAATTAGCTTAACCAGGTATGCCTTGGTCCCACCTGGCCCTGTGTTCTCCCTAGGCTGTCTGAGCCTCAAACGTTTTCTATGGTATTATAAGTCTGGGAAACCAATGAAAGTAAGTAGAAATGAATTTATTACAAACATAAAAACATGTGATAAAAGAGTATATTGGATTTTATACAAAAATAGAGCAGAAATAAGCATTGTACCATCGTGCAAAACGAGCAAAATCGGCCAACTTGGTCACGATGAATCGCTAACATTCTAAAATCATGATACATATAATTTTTTTTACTTACATAATACTTCTACAATAACATTATACCATTTTACATTTTATTGAACTGTTTTTACGTATTCACAGGCCTTTTGATAACATTTAGCGTAATGTTAGTGCTTATTTACGTAGTGAGTGAACTCGCTGTGACTGTTGTTTCAACTCGTATTGTGCTTTTTCTACTTACATAATACTTTTCTAACATTATTATACACTTTTCAACTTTATAGAACTGTTTTGAGATTATTTCAGGCCTTACGTAAATATATAGCGTAATAATAGCGCATAATAACACACACGGTGAAGTCGCTATGACAACTATTTCAACTTACAATCTATTTTTGTACTTATATAATAATTCTCCACTAACATTGCACATGTAAACACTTGATATAATTGATATCACATTATTTCTGAACTTACGATGGAACTGAGCGTCATATTTGCGCGTACTTACACAGGGAGTGTTATCGCGATATCATTTGTTTCATCTTACACTAGTAATCAACTTATAAAATACCTTACTACTAACATTACAACATCTTCCACTGTATATAATTCCTATCACATACTTACTGACCAGAATGTGGGTGTACTCGTGACATCAATTATGACAACTTACAGTAATGTTCAACTTATACATTTTATTCATGCTAACATTACACCCTGCTTTCCACTTTATTTCCTTGCTATCACATATTTACTGACCAGATTTACACAGTGGGTGTAGTTTTGATAACAATTCTTTCCACTTACACTAACCACGTCACTCATCGTCCCCTTCGTCAGGGTGGGGGGGTGAGGTGGTGGGGGAGGCTGGGGAGGTGGAGAGCGGCACCTCTCATCACTCGCACTTCTCTTCCCTCTCCCTTTTCCTTTACCCTTTCCCTTCCCTTTCTTTCCTTTCCCCACATCCAGGGGCTGTGGGGAGGAAGTTTGGGAATATTCAGGGGCGAAAGAAGTGCTGGGGAGTGACTCAACCTCCTCTCCCCTAGGCCTACGAGCACCACGTGCTCGTGCTGCCTCCCTCACACCACTTGCCCCTTCACCCCGCACTACCCCCACACCACTCTCACTTTCACCCCACGCTGCCGCCACAACACTTTCCCTTTCTCCCAGCAATCCCACCACACCACTTGCCACTTCCCCAGACAAAGTACTTTCACCATACCTTATGTGTCGTCTCACCCCACCTTCTGATCCTCGTGGTGATATTTTCTCTTTTCCCAACCATGCGGCGATATCACATCCTAGGCCTCCGTCATCCTCATCATCCTCATCCTCGTCCTTATCAGATTCAGGATGGAGAGATAGCTTTGCACGTGGTTGGGGAGCAGGCTGGCCTTCCCTTGCCTTACGGTATGTCACATACCGCGTTTTTCGGGGCGAAGGGACCTCCTCATCACTGCTACTTATTTCTTCCTCTGGCTGGACGTAATCGCGATCCACCACATCATCATCGAGTGGAGAATCACTGTCTCCAGTGAACGCTTCCAGGACGGATGCGATTTCCTCATCTGAGAGACCTTTCCGCGCCATGTCTGACCTGGGTCACTGCTAGCAGGTGAGTGACCGAGACAAGGGCGAGCGCGGGTCACGCGGGGTCTAGGACACTGCCCGCCTGGCGGCAGGTAGGGGAGGCTTGGGTACCCGGGCGAAACGAAAATCTCGCGCGAATTTTGAAAATTGTGAAAATTATGAACCTTGCAATTGCAGGACGTTGAAGTACGTCCCTGGGATTAGCTGTGACAAAACGTGAGGACGTGGAAGTACGTCCCCGGGACGCCGCGGATTAAGGAATTGTTGAACATTGAGGACGGAAGTAATGCGAGTATAAGTGGCTGGAATGGCTGGGAGGAGGGAGGTGAGAAGACAGGAAGAAATCAGTAGGATAAAAGTTGTGGAAGCAATGAAGAAAGTTAAATTGGCGAAAGCCCCAGGAATTGATGGAGTGTGTGGTGAAATGCTGAAGCATGGGGGAGAGAGAGTAGTAGAATGGATGTGGAATATGTGCAGATTGGCCTGGGAGGCAGGTAGAGTCCCGGAGGATTGGAAGTCAGGTATAATTTTTCCCTTGTACAAAGGAAAAGGGGAAAAAGAAGTGTGTGGTAATCACAGGGGCATTTGTCTTCTCAATATAATAGGAAAAGTGTATGGTAGGATATTTATTGACAGAGTTAGAGAAAGAACAGAGGAATTAGTTAGAGAAGAAGTGGGAGGCTTTAGGAAGGGAAGAGGTTGTGTGGATCAGATATTCATTCTTAGATCTTTAGTGGAAAAGTTTCTAGAGAAGGGAAAGAAGTTGTATGTGGCTTTCATGGATTTGGAGAAAGCATATGACAGGGTGGATAGACAAGGATTGTGGAAAGTATTAAGTATATATGGAGTAGATGGGAAGTTGTTGAATGCTGTGAAGAGTATGTATGATGGTGCTAAGGCTGCAGTGCGTGTGGATGGTGAACTGAGTGAATTTTTCTCTTTGAAGGTTGGGTTGAAACAGGGATGTGTCATGTCTCCATGGTTGTTCAATCTGTACATGGATGGGATAATAAAAGAGGTACAAGGTAGGGTAGTGGATGTTGGAGTGACCCTGGTGAGAGCGGGTAGTGTTTGGAAACTCTCTGTACTGTTGTTTGCAGATGATACTGTGTTGTTGAGTGTAGACGAAGGAGAGCTGCATGGCTTGGTGGATGAGTTTGGGAGAGTGTGTAAGAAACGGAATCTAAAAGTGAATGTAGGGAAGAGTAAAGTGATGGTCTTTGACAGAGGTGAAGTCAGTGAATGTACAGCGAAGTTGGATGGTGAGGAATTGGAAAATGTGAGTACGTTTAAGTACTTGGGTAGTGTGATGAGTAAGGATGGAGGTTTGGAGGGTGAAGTGCTTGAAAGGGTACAGCAGGGAAGAAAAGTTGCTGGTTCCTTGAAGGCAGTGATAAGAAGCAGGGAAGTGAACATGGAAGTGAAAAAGTTACTACATGACAGTATTGTGATACCAACTCTAACATATGGAAGTGAAGCTTGCACGTTGCTGGAAGGACACAAGTCAAGAGTAAGAGCAGTGGAAATGAGTTATTTAAGAGGAGCCTGTGGAGTCACATGGAGAGAGGCTGACAAATGAGGATATAAAGGAGCGTTGTGGTGTGGATGTGGATGTGATAGGAAGCGTTAGGAGGAATACACTGAGGTGGTTTGGCCATGTGGAGAGGTTGGAGGGTGAAAGCCTGTCGAAGAGAGTGTATTTGAGTGAGGTGAAGACGGGAAGAGGGAGGGGGAGGCCGAGGATGAGATGGAGGGATGGGGTGGAGAGGTATATGAGAGAGAGGAGTGTGAGTTGGGAGCGGGGCAGTGAAATGGCAGGGGAGAGGGCGACGTGGAGGCGATTTGTTTGTGGTCACCCCGAACGGGATTGAGGCGTCTGGCAATAGATAGACAGATAGATAGATTATTATTATTAAGTAATGTAATGTTCAGTGGACCAGGAAAGCACTGAATCATTTTAAAAATAATATCAGATATCGTGTGTAGCCAAAACATATCAGTTGATAGTGTGGTCACATGATTCACTTCGTATCTTGCTGTGTTTATGACAGCCACACGACTTTATGTTTGTGTGCATTGAACTATTTAATTCATTACTGGAGCCTATATTTCATCAGGGGAGCTGACACAAGTGTGTGTTTACAATATGGTAAAGTCATTATAAAGATAATATCAGTCAAAATACCTTGGGAGCAACATTGACTACTCTGACTAATCTTGACCAAAATTCAAGCTGCCGAATCGCTAGTTTGTGGGGTTTTAGCGCTTGTTATGGGGACTGTTACAGTTTCGATCCTATCACTAGTTCTGAAATCGCTAGCTGAAGAAACGCTAGTTGAGGGGCCCCACTTTATCATGGGTCGTCGGGAGCGAGTCGTTTCGAGCGAGAGAGCATATCGTTGCTACAGTGCGAGGGTTAAAAATATATCTTCATTTAGCATCATGCTAATTTGATGCTAGCAATGGGCCTCCCATCAAAATTGGCCCCAGGTCCCCCACATCCCAAATCCGGCACTGGTCAGGAACTACCATGGGTTTCTTCCCAGATTTCTTGACCTGTGATGTTGTCAGACAACAGGTCAGGGGGGGTTCTGAGACTCCTGAAATCCAGTCAGTAAGGTCTGAGAATGAAGTCGCCTCAGTACTGATTGATGGTGTTATCCTGGGCCTTACCCTGTTATCTTCTAACTGGGTCATCTCATTTCCTTCACCTCTAACCTTCAGTATCTTCGCACTTTCATCATTTCTTTCCAGGTTACCTTCATTACACAGCATAGCTGGGAGTCCAGACTCACTGTGACCATACCAAGTTGATCTCTTCACTGTTGGTATGGCCAGCCTTCCCACTTCTTCACTCTGGCTTTTTAAGAGTTCTGTATGAAATAGGAGATGCCTTGGTCCTTGTATCCATTTGCTGTTGATCTTTATATTAAACCAGTTTAACATATACACCCCAACACAAAACTCGAAATCATCCTGAAATTCTTCAGATTCCTTCCTTTGAGATTATCTTTAGAGGAATATTCGCACGAACCTCTTTGCTGTTGTTGGTCATCTACTGAAAAAGAAGATAAACTTTGGTAATCACAGTAAATAATACAATGCAATTTAGTAGACTTAAAACATTCAAGATATATATATATATATATATATATATATATATATATATATATAGATAATTTGTTTTATATATATATATATATATATATATATATATATATATATATATGAGAGAGAGAGAGAGAGAGAGAGAGAGAGAGAGAGAGAATTGAATGTCATTTATTATTATACGATCAGTCCGAGACTAAAGTCCTCGGACTTTGTAAATTTATCGTCCAAAAGATGACGTCTCAATCATTGTTCAGAAAGGGACGGAGTTAAGAAGTGGGAGGAGTGTTAGTTTGGGGTGTATGGGTGGGGGGGGGGGTCTTTGGGTGGAGAATTGGGGCTCGTGTTCCTTGGTTCACATTTGTATGTTGACCAAGCTCTGAAGCTGAATATTGCTGAGGCAAGTTTGGTGCAAAAATACTTAAGCCAGAACTCGGAATTCAATAATACAAATAATAGTTAATTAAAAAACAAGTAGCATTCAGAAAAGTGGTATAGAATTTAAATATCATATGGCAGGAGCTTTCCCATGACAAGAGAAACTGAGTGGCGGAAGCCAGGATGTTGTTAATCATGTTTTTTTTTCTTCTACTTCTTCTTCGTCGCCGTTTACTTCTTTTGTACTTCAGTACATACAACAATTAATTTTAGTTATGTTTCTCTACTTACGTTACGTTTCAGTGTGTGTCTCTCTGTTAATCGTTTTCATTTTTTGTATGATTAATCATTTATGTTATTTAGCGATATTGTTAATGCTTTATGAAATAGACTGATGTATAGTCCCTTGCTGGGAAGAGAGTTATTAGCCACTTAACTGGTATGAATATCACTGTGAATGATACTTCTGTTGTCATTAACTAGAGGAATATCGTTTGATGTTAAAACACCTTCTCACGATCACTGTTTATTTACATTATGTTGTCACTAATATCATTACAAACATTATCACATTATCACTATTTTGGAGAGACCTGTCAGGCAGTGCCACCACTTTATGTGTCTTTAAACGTATTTTTGCCTCGGCTGAAATTTGTTTCCTTAAGTGATTCTGCAATCATATTAACTCGCTGACGACAGAAATCTTAACTGTTCTATCCAATCTGACGCCAACAAATAATTTCTTCAGCATAAGTGTGCCCTCTGCAAACGATTACGAACACAAGGCCGTCTTCCGTTACACTATTCACTTATTATCCACCAAGGACTATTATCATCCCAATGACCCATTACCCGCCATAAACCTACTTTACCCCCAGGACACATTTTCTTCTGTTGGCAAATTTTTCCCATAGACCTATTTTTGCCACACGGACCAATTTTGTCCCCTGGACCTGCTTTTTCCGGGACCTCTTCCACTGAAAGGGCCTATGTTTCGCAGTTTATCTGTTTTACTCATGAATCTTTTTTCTCCCAGTGTCTATTTTTCTCCAAAGCTCTGTTTGCCCCCGGAACCTATATTCCACTGTGGAACTATATTCCATTAACGGAACTGTTTTCTCTCTAATTACCAACGTTTCCCATCAAACAGTTTCACCAATGGACCTATCTTCCCTCCGTGAACCTATTTTCTTTACGAACTTACTTCCTCCTCACGGAAACACAGCAAATCCTCATACGTGGATCCATTTCATATGGGTCCATTTCGTCCATGTACAGTTACCTCCGCTTCTAACGAGTCCAACGGATGGTGTATTTAGTAAAATGTGGCACCACTGTGTTTGTTTACATCGCAGTAACAGTAAGTGAATGGGCAGACCCGGCAGAGCTTCCCCTCCGCCACAGTATCTAGTACCCACAGACACAATGTTCAATCAAGTCATACTCTGTCTGCAAATCCAAGTGTTTGGAAGGTAGATAGAAAAACAAATAGTAATGACATTGGATCCCACTGCTTCTCTGACAGGAGATGACTGTGAGGCGAGATGGAACGGAGGGGAGGGAGGACAGGTGGTGGGGGCGCATGTATCGAAACTTTGTCGAGTTTCGTTTTGAAAGATGAAGGGTGTGATTATACAGATGTTCTGAGGTGATCTGTAACTCCGTATGCAATAACATGTATTGGATGAATGTTGGAGTCTTAATGTTGGTCATACAATGTTGTGACAAGCGTAATTGAGCACAAATGTTAGAAGATGTGATGTCCGGTGTCTCGAAACGTTGTTCACATGAGTCTAGTGTGTGTGTGACTCAACTACTGTAACATTTTTGTGGCTGAACCAGGGGGGGCCATTAATGATTCTTTTATTAAACATGTGACACAATGGTCATGCCATGTTGTGCACCATCCAGTCTGTTTTATTATGAGGAAAAACAGTCATTATATTCTCAAACCATGGTATAAGTAGATGGCATGTTGCATAGGATTATAGCTACTATGAGTGTTGGACAGCTGTTGGCTTGTTGTGCGAAAATGTTGTACAGTCATCATACCGATGGATCACGCGGAGGTAAAGAGATACTGTTTTTACACAATGAATGCATATCTTGTATAATACAATAACTGAAAAAACGGTGTTACGTGTGTCCAGTCCACAAATGATGTCGCTTGCTTCGAGGTGCTATTTTATTAGTCTGGATAGCTGTGTCATAAAATCCACAAACATTGATCATCGTTTATTATATTCTCATTAAAATATTCATACATTAGTTTTCATACATGTATTACACATTCAGGCCCCCCTTAGCTCCAGACGGATTATATTATTTAATCGTAAATCAACACCCACATACTGTTCATTCAGAGGGAGCAATATTTCCCACACCAACAAACATCACAGATGATGATGACCCTACTCCCACCTGCCCGCCTGCCCACCTCCTCACTCGCTTCTACTCGATATATATATATATATATATATATATATATATATATATATATATATATATATATATATATATATATATATATATATATATATATATATATATATATATGCAGCTATTTATCTATATCTATATACCTATGCTGCTTCCCCCAAGGAAGGGAAGATAGCCAAGACAGGACGACACACTCCCAATTTACTCATCCACTCAAACACATTCATTCGCATATTAGCCCCAAAGGGGCGAAGGGATAGATTCTCACCGCACCACACCGCACGAGGGTCAACTGCACAGTGCAATCAGTGACATCCGCAGCAGGGCCCGACAGCAGAGCTGGTTTACCCCTGCCACAGCATAATAGACCTATCCCCTTACCCGCACCTGACATGATCAGCTGATCAGACCAAATGCGGGAAAATATCCTCTCAGGACTGCGTGATTATGTATTCATTCACAATTTCTCTCCATTTATTTCTGTCAGGCACAGCCACTCTTCCTTGCACGACAGACATCCCTCTTGGATCCAATGATCTCTTCACACTGTCCATCCATCCTATTCGTGGTCTCCCTCTCAGCCCTACACCTCTCACATCAGATCTAGTTATCTTTTTCACCAATCGCTTATTATCCGTTCTCTCCACATGCCCAAACCATCGCAACACCCTCTCCTGAACTCGATCAGCAATCTCCCGCACAACTCCGGTTCTCCTTCGCACTTCATCATTTCTCATACGATCCATACGCGTCACTCCACACGTACTCCTCAGACACCTCAACTCCATTACATTCAAACTTTTCCTCTCTGATACACCCATATTCCATGTTTCAGCCCCATATAACGCAGACGGTACCATACCACCCTCATACAACCTTTTCTTTATATCCATTCTAAGCGAACGACATCTAAACAATTTTTTCATTCCTCCCAGCACCTTTCCTACTTCATTCATTCTAAACTTCACTTCTGCATCTGTTCTTCCATCCACAGCAACATGTGACCCCAAATACTTAAAACACTCTACCTCCTCAAGCAACTCACCATTCAAAACTATATTCATCCTCCTACCATCTACCGAACTCGTACATTTCATCACTTTACTCTTATTATCATTAGTTTCAATTTCCTCCTTTCACACACCCTTCCAAACTTCTTTACCAACTGTCTCAGTCTCTCCTCCGAATCAGCTACCAGTGCAGTATCATCTGCAAACAGCAGCTGCTTCAGATTCCAATCTCTACCATCAACATTCACCAGACTCAGACCTCCACCGAACACTCTTGCATTCACCTCCCATACAACACCAACCATATAAATATTAAACAACCAAGGCGACATCACACATCCTTGTCGCTGCCCCACTCTCACCGGAAACCAATCACTCACAGTATTTCCCACTCTTACACACGCTTTGCTATTTACATAAAAACTTTTCACCCCTTTTAGTACCCTACCATCAAGTCCAAACAATCTTAAAACAGTCCACAAAGCCTTCATATCAATTCTATCATACGCTTTCTCTAAATCCATGAATGCCCAAAACACATCCTTGCCTTTCTCTAAATATTTTTCACACACTTGTTTCACACAGCAAACACCTGATCCATGCATCCCCTCCCTCTCCTAAAGCCACACTACTCATCATCAGTCACTCCCTCTGTACCCTCTCTAACTCTCATAATTAACACTCTGCTTACCTACAACACTGAACAGACTTATACCGCTAAAGCTAGTACATTCATACTTCTCACTCTTGCCTTTAAACAACGGGACCACACAAGCACTTGCCCAGTCAATTGGCACCATACCTTTCATAAAGCACACATTCAACCATCTTACTAACCAGTCAGCAATAGTCGCTCCATCACCCTTCAGGCATTCCACAGCACACCCATCCATATCTGCAGCTTTCCTTTATTTATATATATATATATATATATATATATATATATATATATATATATATATATATATATATATATATATAATGAAAGACAGAGACCTCTCTCTCTCTCTCTCATAAAGTTCCTGCCCTTCCTCGTATAAAGGGTAACGAGACATGATACTGAATTCCACATCATATCTCATCACTACGACAAGATTGCAGCCATATTAGTGACCTTGTGTAAATCTACTGGATGACGTGGGGTAGCTTCAGAACCCCTGAGTATTTTGCGCAAAGCACGGTGGTTTGGTTTTACCATCCAAGTGCTGATGCACCAAAGTTGTTTACGTACCAGCACTCAAGCTTTATCCTACCGTAGGTCCAGCTTATCCTTGGCTGTATTATATTGTGTAAGCCTGTATGATGACACGGTGCCTAAAACATACCTTACTTTACATATAAAATTGCATTGGTCACTGCAGTACTTAATGTTTCTATTAGTTGAAAACAGAATCTCATTCAGACTGCTGGGAGGTGAAAGTGTGTTCAGTGGTCAGTCAGTATAGTCACCAGAACCTCGACTTTGCCTGCTATCTTGGCAGGAATGTGAATAAATCGGTGAAGTGTATTACCAGACTCCCTGCACAAACACACGTAGATTATACGCAATTTTACACTCTCCCAGCCGCACCACGCCACCGATATATTTTGTGTTGCCGCGGCCACATACTAAATCCTTATGTTATAATGGCAGACAACGGACAGACATGCATGGTACAGGAAATTTTGCTCCTTTTGGATGAACAGTGTGTGAGTGTAGACACACGATTAAATAGTAAAATTCGTCAAGCTAAGGAGGGCCTGAATGTGAAATACTTGTATGAAAACTAATGTATTAATGTTTTGAATAGAATATAATATACGATGATCAATGTTTGTGGATGTTGTGTCACAACTATCCAGACTAATGGTATAGCACCTCGAAGCAAGCGACATCATTTATGGACTGGACACACGTAACACCACTTTTTCAATTATTACATTATACAAGATATGCATTCATTGTGTAAAAACAGTATCTCTTTACCTCCGCGTGATCCATAGGTATGATGACTGCACAACATTTTCCCACAACAAGCCAACAGCCGTCCAACACTCATAAGTAGCTATAATCCTATGCAACATGCCATCTACTTATACCATGGTTTGAGAATATAATGACTGTTTTTCCTCATAATAAAACAGACTGGATGGTGCAATACATGACATGACCGTTGTGTCACATGCTTAATCATGAATCATTAATGGCCCCCCCTGGTTCAGCCACAAAAATGTTACAGTAGTTGAGTCACACACACACAAGACTCATGTGAAAAACGTTTCAAGACACCGGACATCACATCTTCTAACATTTGTGCTCAATTACGCTTGTCACAACATTGTATGACCAACATTAAGACTCCAACATTCATCCAATACATGTTATTGCATACGGAGTTACAGATCACCTCAGAACATCTGTATAATCACACCCTTCATCTTTCAAAACGAAACTCGACAAAGTTTCGATACATGCGCCCCCACCACCTGTCCTCCCTCCCCTCCGTTCCACCTCGCCTCACACTCATCTCCTGTCAGAGAAGCAATGGGATCCAACGGCATTACTATTTTTTTCTCTCTTTCTTCCACTATACATACGCCGCAAACACTTGGATTTGCAGACAGATTATGACTTGACTGAACATTGTTTCTGTGGGTACTAGATACTGTGGCGGAAGGGAAGCACTGCCGGGTCTGCCCATTCACTTACTATTATTACGATGTAAACAAAACACACCACATTTTACCAAATTCACCACCCTCTGTACTTCTTAGAAGTGGAAGTAACTGTACTGTACCTGCTTAACCCATTGGTCACATGTCTTTCCTTTGGCTCATTACCCTCCAAGATATATATCCCGATGGACATACATTCCAACATGGAGAGGATCCAGTTATGGACTAATTACTCCAAAGACGTTATTCCACAATGAAACTAATTTACTCCACCTGCCCACCCACCCACCAACCAGCCCACCCATATACCTACTCACCCTCTCATGTGTAGTAAACCTGTCACTTTGCTTGTTCCCTGGAAAGCCATACATCCCTCTACCCAGCCAACCAAAAAGCCCACCCATCAACCTACAAAACCCACCCACCCCACCCACGTGTCCAACCCACCCTATCACTCCATCCTGCCAATCCACCCGTCCACCCACTAAACCCCTCTACACAAATCCACCCAGCCCACCCTGTCCTCCCACCACACCCACTTCTTCCATCACCCACCCACGCCGCACTCCTCACCTGTTTACTAAGGGGGCTTTTACACATTCAGGAGTTGGACAAAGAGTCGCAAGAGTTCAAACTCCTCACGGATTCTTGTCAATTTGGCCAAGAATCCAGCAAGCTAGGAGTGCGCCAGGTGGGCACTGCAAGTAGCTACGCATAGCTTATGCATTACTATGAGCTCCCTAGGGCGGCGCTATGTGTAGTTAAGAGTCACTACGCATTGCCGAACCAAATGGTCTGTAAAGGTCTACGAGTAGCCATGAGTAGCTAAGAGTAGCTAGGAGTAGCTAACACCCCCACTAGAGTAGTTACAAGTGCGTTACGAGCATCAAGAATTTGATGCGAGTCTGTCAGGAGTGTCGGGCAAATATCTATATATATATATATATATATATATATATATATATATATATATATATATATATATTGTTACATAGCCTATGATTTCATCATCCTTTGTGTAATTTTAATGCACAGTATGCTGCATGTTTGATCACGAGCGTGTTCTGCCTCAGTCCCCCCCTTCTACCGTTATAGTAGAGTAAGTCGTCCTTTCTGTTGTTCAGAGCAGGATTTTCAGCTCTTTGTCCCCATGGCTTCATTTGCGCGTCCTTCTTACAAGTTGTATCAAGCTCTGCTGGCCCCTATATAATGAGCTCAGTCTCTGCATCATTGCCACTTAGATCTACTCCTCATTTTGTTCACATCTCTGTCCTCCCCTGTACAGTTATTATTATTGTGAGTTTCTCAGGAAGTCTCCAACCATCTAGCAGCTGTGTGATTTGAGTATAAGTGTTATTGCATTTTGTTCTTGTACTGTATAGCATAGGGTGTTGATTTGTAGGCCTAGTGAGGTTCTCATAATTAATGTAAAGTTTAGAAGTCAGTCATCATTAATAATACTTTGTATCTGTAATAATTTATCTTGCATTAACTGAGCATTACCCAGTGTATTTTCATTTTATCAGGGCTGACTTAGATAAATTTACTCTTGCTAATTTCGTGTAAATAGAGGCTATTGCAGTTAACCTTATATTTAACCAGTTTTTGCTATTACATTATCCTTATGAGTCCTGAATGTTTTGTTGTTAGTTTGAGCATTAAACTTTAACTTGTAATTTTACCTAACACTTTTGTTTTGAACCTGGAACTTTACGGGACAGTAGTGATTTTTAGTATTCTCACTTAAAGTGTACATTATCTTTCTCTGTTCCGTAACATAAATTTGGCGACCTCATATCAGGATATTCAGGATATTATCATAAGGATATTGCTCGATATTTTGTGACTGTGATTTATTCATGATGTCTACTATTACTACACTTGATGAAGCCAAAGATTTTTTGTCAAATGTGCAAACAGTGTGTGATGTAGAAAACAGAACAAAGAATGAACTTAAGCTTCTTGCCCAACAATTGGGAATTGCAGTTCACTCTCATCATTCTAAAGATCAAATTGTTGGCATGATTAATAAGAGCTTGTTTAATGTAACTCCTCCAAATGAGCAAACGCAGATTGAAATAGCTAAGTTACAGCTAGCCCTGCAGGAGGCTCGTGTTAAGAGGCTGAATTTCAAGCAAATGCTAAGGAGGCTGAATCTCAGGCTCGGATTCAGGAGGCACAGATACAGGCTCAGGCACAAATTGAACTAGCTAGGATTCAGGCAGACCATGAGTATCGCATGAAACAAGGTGGAACTGGATCATCTAGCTCTGATGATTTTGATGTGGCTAAAAATGTTAAACTTGTCCCTCCTTTTAATGAATCTGATTTAACAAAGTATTTTCAGTTGTTTGAGAGGGTAGCTACAGGTTTTAATTGGCCCAAAAAGTATTGGCCAGTACTCCTTCAAACTGTTCTCACCGGTAAAGCTCAAGTAACTTATGCATCTTTGCCTCAGGATCAATGTGATAATTATGATGTAGTTAAGAGCTTGATTCTTAAGGCCTATGAGCTTGTTCCTGAAGCCTATAGAGTAAAATTTAGGACAGCTTACAAGCAAGATAAGCAATCCCATGTTGAGTATGCAAAAATCAAAGAAGATCTGTTAGAGCAGTGGTTAAATTCTAAGAATGTGGATTCTGATTTTGGTAAATTTAAGGAGATGATTTTGCTGGAGGACTTCAAGAGGTGTGTTAATAAAGATGTAAGCCTATATCTTGATGAGAAAAGAATAGATAATTTGTCTGATGCTGCAGTTTTAGCTGATGAGTATGTTCTCACTCACAAAAGATATTCTAGAGAAAAAAGGAAAGCTGAGAGTAAGTACGTTGCCTCTACTCAGAGTACAGGTAACAAGAAAGAGAATAAAGATGATGTTTCTCAGGAAGTAAATACCAGCTTCATCTCTAGATTTCAGAAAAGTAAATGTACTTATTGTGGTAAGCTTGGTCATACTACGGAGAAATGTTTCAGGAGACAGCGTGATGTGAACAAAAAGGAGTCTTTAAATATTCAGTCACTTGGTCTAGTGTCCACTCTTGAGAGTTCCCAGAATTCTTTAACTGAGTTAACTGAACCTGCTTTGAGGGGTAACTTAAATTCTCATGATGGAGCTCCTCTTTTGAGTAGTAATGTGGGTGACACTCTCAAGAGTTCATGTGCTAATTTCCTGTCTGATGGTTCTGTCAGTCCTCTGGACAGTAATGACAGGAAATCAGTTAAAATATATCGTGATACAGGTGCTTGCCAATCCCTTATGCTGACCAGTGTTCTAGGCTCTAATGTTAATTCCTCTGATGAAACTGTAATCTTACAAGGTGTAGGGAATAATTACTTCTCTGTCCCTCTGTGCAGAGTGAATTTAGAGTCTGGTTTTGTTAATGGTTCCGTTATGGTTGGGTTGGTTGAGACACTCCCAATGTCAGGTGTAACGTTCTTACTTGGAAATGATATTGGTGGAATTCAAGTGTGTCCAGCTCCTCAGTTGTCTAGTGAGCCAGTGGCTGCGACCCAGGATTGTGATGTCCCTGATGTGTTCCCTGCATGAGCTGTCACTAGGGCTAAGTCTAAAGTTACTGGTGATTTAGAGGATAATGATGATGATGATGTTATCCTAGCTGACACTTTTCTTGCTAATTTGGACCACTCACAAGATGAGGCAGTACCGTGTAGTGTTGATAATTTGTCCCGTCAAGAGTTGGTTGAGTTGCAGGTTGCTGACCCTGAGTTGAAAGGTCTAGCTAACTCTGCTTGCAGTGAGGAGGGGTCAGCTGATGCTTCTACTTGTTATTATATAAAGTCAGGAGTACTTATGAGGAAGTGGAGACCCCCAACAGCATCAGCCGACTGTGAATGGGAGGTTGTACATCAAGTTGTCATCCCTCGTGTTTGTAGGCAGGATATCATTAGAGTGGCTCATGATTCCAGTTTGGCAGGACACCTTGGAGTGAGGAAGACTGTGGCACGCATTTTGAAACACTTCTACTGGCCAGGTATCTTCAGGGATGTTTCCTGGTATTGTAAGTCTTGTCACACCTGCCAAGTTGTGGGGAAGTGTAATCAGACCGAAAAGGTTGCACCTCTAGTTCCCATTCCTCCTTTTGAGGCGCCTTTCACCCGTGTGTTGGTGGATATTGTGGGCCCTCTTCCTAAGACTTCTTCAGGGTTTTCTTATGTGTTGACCCTGATTGATATGGCTACTCGTTATCCTGAAGCCATTCCACTTTGAAATATCTCAGCAAGGAACGTGGTTAAGGAAATGCTAGGGTTCTTCACAAAGTTTGGTCTGCCCAAGGAGGTACAGTCAGACCGGGGAAGTAATTTCATGTCAAACGTTTTCAAGCAGTCTCTGAAAGAGTTGAGCATTACCCAGTGTATTTTCATTTTATCAGGGCTGACTTAGATAAATTTACTCTTGCTAATTTCGTGTAAATAGAGGCTATTGCAGTTAACCTTATATTTAACCAGTTTTTGCCATTACATTATCCTTATGAGTCCTGAATGTTTTGTTGTTAGTTTGAGCATTAAACTTTAACTTGTAATTTTACCTAACTCTTTTATTTTGAACCTGGACCTTTACGGGACAGTAGTGATTATTAGTATTCTCACTTAAAGTGTACATTATCTTTCTCTGTTCCGTAACAATATATATATATATATATATATATATATATATATATATATATATATATATATATATATATATATACACATATATATATATATATATATATATATATATATATATATATATATATATATATATATATATATATATATAAAGATGTGATGCAGGTGGACTACTCATTCAATAGCGAGCTTGCATTCAGCACAGACCTATGTATTCTCAACGGCCATGGCCGGAGGTGCCTGCGATTTGAAACTACTGAAGCTGCAGGTGCATTTGGCATGTGAAGCAGCCGACATCAGTGTGGCAATATGTACGCAGTTACTTGAGAAGAAGAAAAGGAAACAAAAGAGGAGAACCCTTTGGAGCAGGTTATGGCTGCTATGACGTCCTATGTATGGTCAGTACGAGAAACTTACTGAAGAGTTGAAATTAGAGGACTCCCATAGCTTCAGGAATCTTCTTTAACCTGCGTCGTCCCAGTGACGTGAGTTAACGTCTGCACATGATGTGCACTCATGTCCCGGCGATGTGAATTAACGCGGCAACATTGCAAGGTCCCTAATTTGCACAATTTTCAATTTTCGCAAGTGATTTCGCGAGTGATTTTTGGCATGTATACAAGGGACACCTTCCTCTATTCCTCTACAAGATGCCAAGCACGGACAATGCCTTACACCGCATAACCTCTCCTCCCCCCCCTGCACGCCATTGTCTCGGCAATTCACCTGTTACCAGTGACCTGGCCAATAACGACATTCAGAGCCAGAGTGATTCCCCAATCGATGACAATGTGGAGGACAAAGTTTACATAGCATTAGAGGAAGAAACAGTCAGAAATGATGATCAGGTAATGTGGGAAAAAAAGGTCATGAATGATGATGAGTTAGTGAGTGAAACAATGCTTATAATGCCTATATTACTGTTTGAAAACCAATATACTCTTGTACTATATATAAATTCGTACCAAGTAAATAAATAAATACTATTTATGAGTGGATAAAATAGTTAACCTCCCATAGAACTCGTTTTCTTTGGTGCCAGCCTGTTAGAAAACCCAGTCGGGTAAGGAGGTTCTCGTACCTGAATCGAGTATTTTAAATCTCAGGTAAGTGATTTCTCTATGAATTTTCGATGTTTCTCACCAAAAGCGGATGTTTGAGCCAAAAAAAAAAAAGGTCCAAAAATGTCGGGACTGGGGCGTACCACTGCTCAGAAAACGTCGGGATGGGGCAGGTTAAGTAGATGACAACATGTTGATGCAACTTTTTTTTTTTTTAATGCGAGGAAGAAGGAACCAAAGGCCACGAGCCGGCAATTATTGTTCCTTCCAAGAGAAAAACAAAATACAAGAGAGAGCCAAATTCAAGATCCGATCATTTTGAGATGCCTGGACACACTGCGTTTGAAAGACTGGAGATCATAGGAAGCAGGAAATACATACAGAGGGAGATAGTTCCAGAGCTGACCTGTTGCATAAATGAAGGACTGGGAGTAACGGTTAACTCTTGCATTAGAGAGTTAGACAGAAAAGAGATGAGAGTTTGCTGCTAGACGGATGCAACGCGCCCGTCGTAGAGGACGAGGAATGCATGCAGACAGTTCAGAGGAGCAGTGACCATTGAAGTAGCGATAGAAAAGAGAAAATGATGCAACAGTGCGACGAAGAGACAGAGGTTGAAGGGAGTCAGTAAGAGGAGGAGAGTTAATGACACGAAAGCCTTTGACTCCACCCTGTTGAGAAGAGCTGTATGTGGGGAGCCTCCCCACACATGAGAGTTGTACTCCACACAGGGGTGGATAAAACCCCTGTATAGAGTCAACAATTGTGCAGGGGTAAAGAAGGAACGGAGTCGGCTTAGCACACCTAATCTCTTGGAAGCAGATTTTACAAGAGATGTAATATGATCTTTCCAAGATAAGTCCTGCGTAAATGAAACCCCAAGCGTGTTCAAGGATGATGCAGGATTAAGCTGAATATTATTAAACATTAGTGGGTATACCTGCGGAATATTTTGTCAGGTTGATAGGTGTAAAAACTGAGTCTTTGAAGCATTAAAAACAACCAGATTATTTTTACCCCAGTCAGAGATACGAACCAAGTCAGACATTAGGTGTGCCATAGCCTTGTCCCTTGTTTGTTGAAGTAACTGCTGAGATGGACGTTGTGGGAACCGAATGGATGGGTGAAGGGTGGAGTCATCAGCATATGAGTGGATAGGGTTAGATGTACATCTTAGGAGGTCATTGATGAATAAAAGGAAGAGAGTTGGTGATAGGATAGAGCCCTGAGGAACACCACTGTTGATAGATCTAGGAGAAGAACGATGGCCGTCTACAATAGCGGCTATAGAACGACCAGAAAGGAAGCTAGAGATGAAGGCACAGATAGAAGGATAGAAACTGTAAGAGGGCAGTTTGGAAATTAAAGATTTATGCCAGACTCGCTCGAAAGCCTTTGAGATGTCAAGTGCAATGGCAAAGCTTTCGCCAAAGTCCTGAAAAGAGGATGACCAAGAGTCTGCAAGGTAGGTGAGAAGATCGCCAGTGGAGCGTCCCTGACGGAACCCATACTGATGATCAGAAAGGAGGTTGTGATAGGAAAGGTGCTTTAAAATTTTTCTATTAAGAATTGACTCGAAAACTTTTGAGATACAGGATGTTAAAGCAATTGGACGATAGTTAGAGGGTTGGGAATGGTCACCCTTCTTTGGGACTGGCTGAATGAGAGCAAACTTCCAGCAAGAAGGAAAGGTACAAGTTGATAGACAAAGGAGAAAGAGTTTGCCTAGGCAGGGAGTAAGCACAGAAGCAGTTCTTGAGAACAACAGGAGGGACTCCATCAGGTCCATATGCCTTATTAGTATTGAGGCCAGTGATGGCAGAAAATACATCAGCTGAAGAAATTTTAATTCAGCCATGAGGAAGTCCGAGGGGGGAAGTGATGGAGGAACAGCACCGGAATCGTCTAAGGTGGAATTGGAGGAGAAAGTCTGCGTGAAGAGATCTGCTTTATCAGTAGAAGAAATAGCTACAGAGCCATCAGAGTAGAAAAGAGGAGAGAAGGATGATGAGGTAAAGTTGTTAGAAAGGTTTTTGGCAAGGTGCCAGGAGGAGCGGGAAGAATTCGAGTTGGAGAGTTGAGAGTATTTAGTACGGATGAAATTATTTTTAGCAGAGAGAAGAACAGACTTAGCACGATTCCGGGCAGAAATGTATAAAAGATGTGATTCAGGGGTGGGTTGGCTCTGGTACCTTTTATAGGCCCTCTCCTTGTTGCGAACAACATCAGAACAAGCGTGATTAAACCAAGGCCTTCTTACATTAGTCAGAGAATATGAGAAAGGAATGTATGCTTCCATGGCCGAGAGAATAACCTCCGTAATGCGCAAGGCACACCCAGATGGCTCCCGGCCATGGAAGCAATAATCATTCCACAGAAAATCAAAGAAGTACTGCCTGAGGGCCTCCCAATCCGCAGCTCCAAAATGCCACAGACGTCGTTTCTTTGGAGAGTCCACAGGCCGTACCGGAGCGATAGGACAGGTTAAAGAGATAAGGTTGTGATCGGGGGAGCCCAACGGAGAGAAAAGATTAACAGTGTAAGCAGAAGGATTAGTAGTAAGGAAGAGGTCAAGTATGTTGGAGCTCTCTCCAAGGCGGTCAGGGATACGGGTAGGGTGCTGTACAAGCTGCTCTAGGTCATTAAGGATAGAAAAGGTGCAAGCTAGTTCACCAGGTGGATCAGTGAAAGGAGAGGAGGGCTGGAAAGGGTTGGTTTCTGTATCGAGAAGCAGGACACTTTCTGGAGGAAGTCACTGTTACCCCTGTTGAGGTGGGCCATAACACTATGCTATCTGGCGACTGTAGATAGCTACAAAACCCTTTCATGTGGCATCAGAGTTGCCCACAATACCATCTCACTTCTGAATCCCGAGACCTGCTAGGCCATCATTTCAGAGTATTTGAAGGATGTCCTGGCCTGCCCCACAACGCCAGAACGGTGGAAGGAGGTGGTTTCCCTTTTCTCCAACAAATGGAATTTCCACCACGCAGTCGGTGCCTTGGACAGCAAGCATATTGCAATCAGGTGCCCCCCCCCCCTCCCAATGGTGGATCCCACTACTACACCTCAAAACCAACGGTCACCGACTACCAGCAAACACGCAGTGACTCCTACCACACTTTTACAATGCTCTTGGCATATTCGTAGCGACTCATAGATAACTCTTGGCTACTCTTCGTAACTCGTGGTTGAAACGGAAAGAAACTTTTGAGCACTGCCGTGAAACTCCTACATACACTTGGAGACTTCTTGCTACTCTAAACAACTGCTAGCGACTCCTAGCTACTCTTATTTACTCAAAACGATTCATAGCAACTCGCAAAGGTTTTTGGATACAAGAATCAGTTAAGAGTAACTGTGAGTCGCTAAGAGTGGTCACGAACTCCTTAGGTACGAACTACGAGTTAACAAAATTCGTAGCGATTCTGGAAAAATTTTTGAACATTTCAAAAACATGAGGAGTGCTCGAGGAGCCCCGAGACACTGCCGAGAGTCCGTAGGACTATAGAAGAATTGTCAGGAGCAGGGTGCAGAGTGTCTCAAGAGTAGCAACTCGCAATGATTCTTTGTCCGACTCCTGAATATGTGAAAGACCCTTAATCCTGCTCATATATATATATATATATATATATATATATATATATATATATATATATATATATATATATATATATATATTCCTCCACTTTCAAGACCGGCGCGTAGCACCCGTCTAGCAGCAAACTCTCATCCCTTTTCTGTCCAATTCTCTAATGCAAGAGTTAACCGTTACTCCCAGTCCTTCATTTATGCAACAGGTCATCTCTGGAATTGTCTCTCTCTCTGTCTATATTTCCTAATTCCTATTATCACCAGTCTTTGAAACACAGTGTGTCTAGGCACCTCAAAATGATTGGATCTTGAATTTGGCTCTCTTGTATATTGTTTTTCTCATGGAAGGAACCATTATTTCGGGCTCTTGGCCTTTGGTTCCTCCTTCCTCGCATTAAAAAAAAAAAAAAAAAAAAAATAGACACCGTAAATAGTCAATTTCTTCAGTACGTCTGAAGATGTAGGCCGAGGGGAAAGTTGTAAATGCAAGCCACGATTCATTTATGCCTGGTTGTTAGGAATTGCACGTTATCCATATCGCACCAACACCTAATATTGCAAGACGGAGTATGTCTTAAATTGCTGCCATGAGGAGTGAGCGTTACTGTTTGCATGGCATTCCGTTGGACCTACGGTATGCAACGACCTGATATACGTGAATATCAGACAATCAGCCATCCGGCAGGTGGGATTTAACTCGCGACCATTAGGTTCACAATTCAGTGCTCTAGTACTGCACCACACCTCTCTCACTGAAGCATTACGCCATTTTTTATAAGTCGATATATATGATTCATAAAATTTTTATTGCTAGAATATGCAAAGCGAGTGAAATCTCGTTATATAACTCGCGTCTCGCCAAGACTATGACAAGCACCAAAAATGTCATCTTTACAGAGACCAGTAAAGCAATACCGGATATGCTCAGTTGGTTGGAAAGCCAATGAAAAACAAGTAACAGGAGTACTTGATACACACACTCTCTCTCTCTCTCTCTCTCTCTCTCTCTCTCTCTCTCTCTCTCTCTCTCTCTCTCTCTCTCTCTCTCTCTCAGTAATCGCCACAACGTTGCTGGAGTCACACACACACACACACACACACACACACACACACACACACACACACACACACACACACACACACACACACACACACACATTTGGCTAACACTTAACACCCGTTTTCGCTTTCGAACGTGGATGTAAAACGTGTTTTTAATATTGAAGTGTCCAGTTATGTTGGTCTAAAACTGACACTTCTTGAAAGCTGAGTTGTAATAGGAAAATAACACAAGAGTTTGATTATTGCAGTTAGGAAGCGATATGGAGTAGATGCCAACTTACAGTGTATATATATATATATATATATATATATATATATATATATATATATATATATATATATATATATATATATATATATGAAGAAGCAGGGATGGCTGTGTGCCAAAAGCCATCTGAACAAGGTCGAGGTACTAAAATCAAAAGCAATTCCACTCGAATATTTGCTTTTTATTTCAGCATTTGCCAGTAAGATGTGGCATAAGTGCACCCGAAAAGTGTCGTGATAATGATATGAATATTAACCACACTTGCAGTACACAAAAGTGTGCCATGGATAAAATAGATAGATGGGATTTCATGTCACTTCACTGGTTCGACTTTTTTTTTTTTTTTTTCATATAGCCTCTGTCTAAGAAAGCTCCAAAGATTTTTTTTTTTTTTTTTTTTGAGGTATTCATCATATCAGCACCATAGTAGTGAAGGGATTAATAGAAGTTCTGACTAGCCCGCTTCTGTCTGAAGATTTTCTCTTCAGCTGTATGCAATATTCTGGAGAAATAGCGAGGAGCATGAGAAAGCGCAACACCCATGCTGTGCGACCAAACCTTGACCAAAGTTTTGACTTAACCGTGATCTTGACTTTCAACTGATTCTTCTCAAACCTGAAATACATCATCGTTGCGTGACCCTGAAGCCCTCCACTAGCATGGTTCAAACTGGATAAAAAATTTTAGTGGACGTTGCCCAGTGACCTTGACTTTTGTCATATTGTTGTATAAAATGAACAGTTTAATCCATCTTTGACCCTAAATCATTCCACCAGGTGTAATCAAAACTGAATAAAAATTATTTAATTTAAAGGATCGAATATTCGACTCTTTCGAAACCGTAAATTTTGATTGTTCTAAAAAATTAAACATTTCTCCTTTTATCCACCCAAGTTTTGTCTAAATTGGATCATAACTAAAAGGTGACCTATTCCTGACCTATTACGACCCAGTGAAGAATTATATCTCTGTGTGAAAAAATAAGTGATCGGTTTTGCCATTTTATAGCTAGAGGGACCTAAAAAACAGAAGAACGATAAAGAATACGGAGAAACAGAGATTTTTGTCGATTGTCCTTTAGCGTGTTAGCGTTATGTTTTAGCTACTTTATGCGATGTTTTAGGTAAAGACAAATATGAAAACTAAGACTAGATGATTAAGAAAAGTAATACCTCTGCAACTGAGCATTACAAAGCATTACACTTGTATATTTTAAGGCTCAAACTGACTCGTCGGCGCCCTCCCTACATAATGTCCAACACTCTGATTCATATTCTGTCATTCAGTTAGCTGATACCGAGTTCCAAAGTAGGAACAAGCACGACAACTGATGGTGGACGAACTATATCAGAATGGTTTTAGAGAGAAAAAAAAAACAATAATAACATTTTCTAATAGAGCACTAGTGTTACCTAATCCAACTCTATTAACACGGTTCTTGATTTTTTTAACCATCACAGTTAAATCGTTAGAATAATTCACTGACTCGTTGCGACCCAGTGAAAGAAGAGGCTGGAATTAATTTCTGCGATTCGTCGTAAGAATTGACTGCAATAAATTTTTAAGACTCGTTTCCACCATAGCCACTGTTGAAGATGTTTAAAATTGCCTAAGCATTGTTTTGTTCTCCTCCATAGAACGGTAGTTGAGATACTCTTACATTTTTTTTTACCCATTTGTTTTTCCTTCCTCCGTTCTGTTATTTACAAAAAAATAAAAAAATAAAAAACTGTAGGGAATTTCTATATACCGCTGGTTTGAAACAGCTGATTGTACACGCAAGCACGACGGATGAGTTATTTGAGAGAAACGTGTAAGTTTACGTGGAGAGACAGACAGAGGCAAATGAGGAAGAGAAGGAACATTGTGGTGTTGAAGTAGGTGTCAGTAAAAGCGTTAAGTTAAATACTCTGAAATGGTCATGTAGAGAGATGGAGGACGAAAGACTGACTAGAAGAGGTCGTATACCACTGAGGAGATGGTTGAGACAAATGATGAGATGGAGGGATTAAGTGATGATATATAAGGGAGGGGTGTGTGAGTTGGAGGAAGTGTAGTTAAATGGCATATGGCTATACATGGACAGACATAAGCAAGGCAGATGGTTGCTCCGTTCACCGCACGCAGTAGTAAGCAGGAATGTGCTGTGTGTGTGTGTGTGTGTGTGTGTGTGAGAGAGAGAGAGAGAGAGAGAGAGGAAATGGGCCCAACTGGAAACATAAGTTCAACAGGTTAAAAATAAAGATCCATGGAGGAAGTAGGTCCTAATGAGAAAACAGGTCCGTCTCGTGACATGGTGTACACGAGGTTGAGAAGATGTGTCCATGAAGAAACACAGGTCCATGTAGGAAATATAGGTCCATGGGGAAAATAGTTCCAAGAGACACTGGTCATATGTGGGAAAAAAAAGCCATGGAGGAAAATAGGTCCAGAATGAAGAATACGTTTAATGAGGAAAATAGGTATACGGGGAAACAGGTTTGTGGTCAAAATAACTGAGTGGCGGAAAATAGGTTCACAGGGAAGAATAGGTCAATAGGTAAAAGGGATCCTGGGGAAAAAGTGGATGGGCAAACAGGTCCCTGGAGGAAAGTAGGTCCATGGGGAAAGATATGTCCATGGAGGAAAGTAGGTCCATGGGGAAAGATATGTCCATGGGGAAAGTATGTCCATGGGGGAAATGGAACATTGGGGGAAAATGGGTCCAAGGGAGAAAGTAGGTCACTGGAGGACAATGGGTCAATGGGTTGAAATCTATGGGGGAAAATATGTGGTAAGAAGATGACCCTCATGGGGTGTAGCCGGAGACAGGTTTATGTGCTACTAAACCAAAAATTGTAATGAGGAAACAAAATCACTGTTTAAGGAGACACTAACACAGAGAAGCCATATTGCCACTATCACATCATCAGCACCACCACAACCACCATCACCGTTAATAACATTTTACGTTTATCATCATCATCATTATCATCGTCATCTTATAAAGTCAATGTCACTGTTATGAATAAGGATGGTATGATCCACAAATATGGTGACAGCAACCGCGAAAATAAGAAAATTTTTACCTAAGTTAAATGAAAATAGTAAACACCTCCATTCACAGCATTTATGACCATTTTTAACTACACCATCATCTCCCCACCTCCTATTTTATCCCATGGATCTATTTTCACCTCAATGACCTATTTTTCTCCATGAATCCAAATCGACTCATTTTCCCCATGAATCCATTTCCTTCACAGACCTATTTTCCCACAAACCAATTTTTATCCATGAACCAACTCTCTCATGGACGAATTTCTTCCTTGGACCCTTGGTACTCTATTGACTTATTATTCTTCCGAACCTGTTTACTCCTATGTGGTTTCTCTCCGTGGATGTATATTCACCAAGGACCTATTTTCCAGACCCAGTTACCTTCATGGACCTATTTTCACTCTGTGGACTTCTTTTACCTCACGTGACCTATTTTCCCTGCACAGACCTGTTTTCCCTTTGGACCTATAATCTCACCATGCCATACACCAAAACACCACCTGGACTTATTTTATGTGAACCAATTTCCTCCTTCAATATTTTTTTTTTTGCCAGTCCCATTTGTGTTTGCAGCTGGGCCCATTCCCCCCAAGCACGTATCCTTCTTGGAACTACTTTCCCACATGGACCTATTCCACGCATATATCTATTACGCACTGCTTCTCTTGTCCCTCACCTGCCTACCCGCCCACTCACCCACACAGTATACAGTAGTTAGCCCATCTCCTGGATTGTTGTACAGTACGTCACACATCACCCACTCACTCAAAAAACCCACCTACATACCCATCAAGCTGTGTGCCATATTCAGCGATACAAGGTTATGACTCATATTCAGTTTCTCAGTAAGCTTCTCCTGAGACCTTCTGACCTTGTTATGATCAATAACCAAAGTATTATCAAACTCACTGACGAGGTCTGCATCAGTCCATGAAGCAGTAGCAATCTCTGCATTCTGTCGAAGTCCAGTGTGGTGTGCGAGGCTTGCCAGAGCTATGTTGGTTACCTCCTCAGTGGTGTATTTTGTTCTCTTCACTGTTTTAACAGAAAAACTACATGTCTCAGCATCAGCTGCCAAGTAATCGCAGTCTTTCTCAGCTACTGATTCCACACTATCATCAGATTCTTCTTGTTCAATAAGAGAACTTGCTTCCGCTTATTCAGTCATCTGTATTTTCTGCCTTCTTTTTTCTTCGACCTCTCTCTGCTTCTCCTTCATTTCCTCTTATAACATATGTTATCTGGTTTCTGGAAAGTAAACTGGTCCTATTGAGTGAGGGCCAACACTTCCAACTTTCTTTCTTTGGTCTCTATTGAAGGCTGACTCTATCATTGCAATCTTCTCTGTACCACAGTGACAGTCTATACATATTCCACTGACTCAGGAAGAGTTGCAATCAGCATCTGAATAAGTCTTGGTATGACATTTCCAGGTAAGTATATCCATCAATCTATAAGGCATTTCCATAAATTTGTCTTTTTCCTTCAGCTTTGCCCTTCCTGCAGACACCTTGTTAGTCTGTCCCGACATGGTTTACAACTTAGCTTTGACCCTGACATGGATGTTCATGACTGATCCACAAAAATTGGGATTTGCTCTGCTTCGTTGAGCAAACAATGATGTGTTAAGGTCAGTGACAAGTTGGACAGTGTTGTAATTCCTCCTATTTTGGTCAACCATCTCCCTGAGATACTGTCCATAACGGATGAGATTACTGATAGCTGGAAGCTCTGTTACAGAAAGCTCTCTCCTTGACCACCCACCCCCAGGTTATGCAGATGAGTCCAAGCTTGTATCCTCTCCTCATGGCCAAACCACCTCAGTGTATTACTCCTAATGCTTTTTATCATACCCACACCTCAACGCTCCTTCACTTCCTCATTAGTCAATCTGTCTCTCCATGTAACTCCACGTGCTGCTCTCAAATAACTCATTTCCACTGCTCTCACTCTTGACTTGAGTCCTTCTAACAAAGTCCAAGCTCCACTTCCGTAAGTTCAAGTTGGCATCACGATACTGTCATGCAGCAACACTGGGAGATGTTTATCTATCTATCAATATACCTAGGCTGCTTCCCCCAAAGAAAGGGAGGTAGCCCAGACAGGATGAGACACCTCCAATTTACTCATCCAGACACATACATTAATTAGTAACTTAGCCCCAAGGGGAGGAGGGACAGATCCTCACCACACCACAACGCACAAGAATCAACTGCACAGTGCAATCAGCGACGTCAGCAGCAGGGCCCGACACCAGAGCTGGTTTACCCCAGCCACATCATAATGGACCCATCCCCTTACCCACACCTGACCTGATCAGCTGGTCAGACAGAATGTGGGAGAATATCCTCTCAGGGCCGTTTCATCATTCATTCATTCACAATTTCTCTCCAATCATACCTATCTTGCACAGCCACTCTTCCTTGCTGAACAGTCATCCCTCTCGCATCCAACGCTCTCTTCACACTGTCCATCCATTCTATTCGTGGTCTTCCTCTCAGCCTTACACCTCTCACATCCGATTCAGTTATCTTTTTCACCAATCGCTCATCATCCATTCTCTCCATATGCCCACACCATCACAACACTCTCTGCTCAACTCGATCAGCCATCTCCAGCGCAACTCCAGTTCTCCTTCGCACTTCATCATTTCTCACTCGATCCGTATGCATCAATCCACATATACTCCTCAGACACCTCATCTCCAGCACATTCAATCATTTCCTCTCTGTTACACCAATATTCCATGTTTCAGACCCATATAACGTTGTCTGTACCAATATACCCTCGTACAGCCTTCTCTTTACATCCATTCTGCCCAAACGACATCTAAACACTTTTTCCATTCCTCTCAGTACCTTTCCTACTTCATTCATTCTAAACTTACACTTCTACATCTATTCTTCCATTCATAGCAACATGTGACCCTAAATACTTAAAAAACGTTACCTCCTCTAGTCAATCACCATTCAAGACTATATTCATCCTCCTACCAACTACCAACCTCGTACACTTCACTACTTTAATATTATTCTCATTTACCCTCAATTTCCTCCTTTCACACACCCTTCCAAACTCCGCTACCAACTGTCTCAATCTCTACTCCGAATCAAACACCAGTGCAGTATCATCTGCAAACAGCAGCTAATTCAGATTCCACTCTCTACCATCAGCATTCACCAGACTCAAACCTCCACGCAACACTCTCGCATTCACCTTCCTTACAACATCATCCATATAAGTATTAAACAACGAAGGCGACATCACACATCCCTACCGCAGCCCCACTCTCACGGGAAGCCAATCATTCATAGTATTTCCCACTCTTACACGTGCTCTACTACTTACAAAAAACTTGTCACTCCTTTTAGCAACCTACCATCAAGTCCATACAATTTCAAAACAGTCCACAAAGCCTCCCTGTCAATTCTATCATACGCTTTCTCAAAATCCATGAACGCCCAAAACACATCCTTACCTTTCGTTAAATACATCTCACACACCTCTCTCACAGCAAACACCTGATCCACGCATCCCCTCCCTCTCCTAAAACCACACTGCTCATCACCAATCACTCCCTCTGTACCCTCTCTCTCTTAATTAACACTACCATACACCGTACCTACAACATTCAACAGATTTATACCCCTAAAGCTAGTACATTCATACTTATCACCCTTACCTTTATACAACAGAGCCACACAAGCACAAACCAAGTCAACTGGCACCTCTCATAAAACACACATTCAACAATCTTGCTAACCACTCAACAATAGTCATTCCACCACCTTTCAGGCATTCCACAGCACACCCATCCATACCTACAGCTTTATCTGTTTTCATCTCTTTTACTGCCTCCTGCACTCCCTCCACTGTGATCAAAGAGTCATTCAACTCTCTGAACACATTTATTCCTTGCACCCTTCCATCTGCCACAATCTCAGTACCCCTTTCCTCCTCTACATATAACAGTCTTTCAAAATACTATGCCCAGCGCTTACTGCATCCATCTCAATTAACATCCTTCCATCCTCTGCTTTTACTCACTCTTCTTTCTCAGACTCTCCCTTTCATACCCTTTTCACCTCCTTCCAAAACATTCTGTTGATAATTGTTGGTCAACTACCTATCCCACCTCTCATCTGCTGCCACTTTAGCATCACGTGCAGCCCTTTTTGCCTTATTCTTCTTTTCCTTATACCTGTCATATGACACCTCATCCTTCCTCTGCAGCGACACTTCATATGCACGTCTCTTCTCAATCACAGCCATACTAACTCCCTCGCACCACCACCACTTCTTACACCACCACCCACTCGTCTCAACACCACACACCTCTTCCGCATGCCCCACCACAGCTCCCTTAAACAACTGCCATTCCTCCTCCACACTGCCATTTTCCTTATCTTTCACTGCGTTCCACTTATCTTTCAACTTCTCCTGATACTCTAAAATCTTCTCTCATTTATCCAACTCATTCATTTCCAAAACCTCCCTGCCACACCTAACTCTCGTAGCTCTCACCCATCTCTTACCTACTCTTAACTTTCCCTCCACCAGGTAGTGATCAGACATACCTACACTCTCCCCTCTTAAAACTCTCTCATCCAACAATCATCCTATTACATCCATGAACACAACCACGAAGTCCATCAATGCTCTGTTAACATCCCTTCCGCCCTCCTCTCTCATCCATGTATGCTTATAAATATCTTTCTTCTCAAACAAGGTATTTCCAATCACCATCTCTCCCTCAACACACATCCCTATCATTCACTTCTCATTTTCATCTCTTCCAGACACACCATGCATACCACCTACACTTTCAACTGCTACATTTCCCTCTCTAGCATTCAGATCTCCCATCATTAACACATTCACATTCGTTCCGAAACTCTTTAGACACTCGTAAACATCATTCCAGAAAGACTCCGTCTCTTCTGCCTCTCTTTTGCTAGCAAGCCCATATGCGCTCACAAATACCCGCAACTTAGTCCACATTTCGCTTTCACCCTCATCAGTCTTGATAACACCTCCTCCTTCCATTCAGTCACACACTGCCGCACTTCCGGGCTCTCTAACAAGGCCACATCTTCTCTCGCCCTTCCTCTACCAACACCTGACATCCTTCCATTCACACTTCCAGACTTAGATTCACCTTTCCCTTTCATCTTTCTTTCACTCAGAGTTAAGACATCCAACTTTCTTGTCACGTTTTCCCAATCTTCTCCCTTTTAGCCTCAATTGTACTACATCCACGCACATTCATATACCCATTCTTCAGGGTACGGGAATAACTCAATCTCCCATCCCTTTCCATTCCCTGTCTCATTGTAGGAACTAATAAACAGAAGAGGAGTTCCTTAGACCTCTCACCCCGCCCCATTTAGTCGCCTTTTTGATCCACAGGGAATACGGTGGGGGTGTTCTTCCTAACACAACCTGACTGCAGAGCGGTAGTACCACCTCATAGTGCGGCCAGACTGTGTCTCCCCCACCACTGGAGGGGTACAGGGGTCATTTAAGACTTTCCATACAGTAGCCTACAAAACTGCCACTCTTTAACACAGTTTGCACGGCTGCGCAATACTGAGAGGGGATCTCAATGGAGTTCATTAAGTAGTTTGACTTATCAGTTTGCAGTGACACAGAAAAAGAGAAAAATGACCCTACAAAAAATGTTTAGGTCCTGTCTCAGCGACATCAAAATTCATTTCATTAAAAATATAGGATTATCCTACTTCCTGCATAATAAACCCACCCAAAGGCCACCTTCAACATTTTCGTAATTTGCGTAAATTTACTTTTTCTTTTTTTGGAGGGGGAAAAATTTTAACACAAGCTTGAAGTAGGTAAATTACATGTGAAACAAAAACCAAACATGCACCGGTATTTCTGTTATCCCAATAAAAATTACCATCTGGTTGCTAGTCATTTTAAAGACAATGAATTTGCCAAAATTAACACACTAATGCTGCAGCATTAGGGGGTTTGAATACAGTGAATCCTACTTTCGTACTGTCCTCCAAAAATGAAAGTAACGAGGGGAAGGAGTTAAAGAAAAGGGCTTGGGGAACAAAGAATGCATTGGGTGAGGTGAAACTGTGGTGGTTGGTGGTGAGGGGCTCTGAGAGTATACTCTACAAAATGGTGCTGTAGGTTCAAGGGACTGGGAACAGTGAATATTTACTTCAAAGTTTTCCCCAGCAAGGACAACACAAGCTCACTTTATTTTCATAAATGTGGTGTTGTGTGAAAATAATAGAAAGTAGATGTTAAATTTCTACCTTTGCATTAAGAGACAACAGGAAAATCTATTTCCTAATCCTGCGATACGCATACCAGTTTGAAAGAATTACAAATAATATTACTGCAACGTAAATGATGTTTGCATCACGCTCTAAAAAACGCATGATCCCGATGGCGGCGTCAGTGAATGAAATATATTACAGAGGGTATGGGAAGTGAAATATCCAAGGAAACAGGCAGCGAGTACTGTAGTAGAAGTAATAGTAACAGTAGTGCAGGTTGTGATAGCAGTAGTAGTGCGTGTGGTGGTAGTAGTAGTAGTAGTCAATCAATCAATCAATCGTCTTTATTTCGTATCTCGCAATACATAAACTATAATACATTCAATCATAAATGCTATAGATAATCATTTAACAACTGAATCACATAATATTTACAATAAATACATCCTTAAAAATCAAACTAAGGAGTGGATCTAATTTCACTGATTAAAAAACAAAAAAATATGACTAAAACCCATATATACAATTTGTATACACTCATATACAGTATAAACTGTTATCCATCTTATTCAAAATTTACATTAATTTCACACTACTTATTTCCTCATGGTTTTGCACCCACTGAATTCTACATTTATAGCGTCCAAAGAGTTATCCATTATATCTGTCTCATATTTATCATAAGAATATTTCAGTAAACGAGGAACATGGTGGCCAGAGGCGTGATTAAATAACCTAAAAATCACATTAATCGTCCAACTTATGGCTTTAAAATATCTAGTTTCTACTAGTGCAACATGGTGTCTGAGTAAAAGTAGTCCTGTTGCCTTGGATATACTATGATTACTTATTAATCTTGGGACATTATATATTTTCTTGAAGGCATTTGCAAATTCACTTGCAAAGCTTCTGAATGCATTGCTCCTAAACATATTTTTCATATTTCAAAGATTTAAACCATAGTCAGGCTCACAGAATGCTATAAACAAAAACAGTAACGTCTGTGCATTAACAATCTTAGATTTTCTATTTACTTAAATAAATTTAGCATAAAATGAGTTCAATTTGAAAGAAATATCATGATTATCAGAAAATGTTTCTTGAATTGTGTGGCCTAAATACTTGTATTCATTCACCACTTCATATCGATTTAAATAAAAGACACCTTGTGCCTGTTTCTTATTTAAATGAAATAAATTTTTTTTTTCTTTGTTAATTCCTAAATTCAAACTATTAATATTCTGTTCAACTATGTCACACAAATATAAAATACGGTCTTCACAATCAGCTAGTAAAGTTATATGATCAGCATATGCAATTGCATTCAATCTTACAGCTCTAAACCAGCAACCCACATCGGTTTCTGTAAGAGTTTTAAAATAATTATCATGTAAAGTTGAAAAAGTAAAGGAGAGAGAACTCCTTCCTGCCTCACTCCTTTATTAACTGCATAATACATTCCTTTACTCCCATTCCTTGTAATTCTTGCAAACTGATACCTTATATATCTCACTGAAATCAATGTTAAGTCAAGGGGAACTCCTCTCGCAAGTAAAATATGACCCAATTTAAAATGATTAACATAATCAAAGGCCTTTGATAGATCCATAAAAGCAATAGATGATTCTCTGCCTCCTTTTGAATAAGACCTAATGGTTTCTACTAATAAAAAAAGAAAAACATGTATCTCCTGCAGACATTCCATTACAGAAAACAAATTGTTTGGGGTCAAAAAAAATGTTCTCACTTAAAATATTTAAAAAATAAAGTTTTAAAATTGTTTAACAGACAAGATGAAAACATTACTGGTTTATAGTTAGTGGAGTCTGCTGCATTACCTTTCAGATCTTTTATTATAGTAGTGATATCACCCTTTAGCATTTCAACAGGTATATAACAATGGATAAAACAACTGATGATAAAGTGTTAAAATACTTAAAAACTCCACTGATGCATGCTTTTGTAAAACAGAATGTATGCCATCGTGCACAATACCTTCATTTAATACGGTAACTAAATTAAAATGGAAAGCCTATCAACTGTTATGTTTATGCAAAACTTTCTTTTAATTTCCCATCTGTCTTTTAATACTGTAAGAAAGGTGTCCTCTTCATTACCACTACCAACATCTTCAGCTCCTTTGAGCAATCTCCCATTGAAAATGTTTATTTCTTTATCATTACTGGTCCCATCAACAACTATTGATGACCTTATTTTATTATTTTGTTTCTTGATTTCTTTCCAAAAGGCTGTCATATTCTTATTTGAGAATTTTTCTTCCACAGCCTTTGATCTTGACTAATTTCTTCCTTCCTGCACTTAGAGAGTGTTCATTTAAAGTCTTTCCTGCTACCAACCATCTTCATGTACTCTTCTGAATTTCTTTCTTTTCCCTTTTTTAGCCATTCCATGTAGTCACAGCATTATCTCTCTTATAGTGCTTTAGCATTTCTGTTCCAACCAGGAATAATTTAATATTTATTTTTTCTTATCCTCTTACACTTATATTTCTTAGTACGAGATGCTAATGAGGATATCAGTTGTTCATAAAAAATATTAGGTTCATTGTATATGCTGCTTATGCTGGCATACAGTAACCTGGCAACTGAATGTTTCAAGTGCAATCATCCATGTCAAATCGTTACTAACACCTTTTTCTATTGCCTTAATATCATCAGCACTTAGGCTGTTCCAGTTTAAAAAGTCCTCACTAACCCCTGTCTCATCCTGGATACATGTAAAAAAGCACTGTTCAGGGCAATTTACACGCATACATATAGACATCGGTAAATGGTCTGATCCAATAAAATAATATAACACCTGTGTGCCAACGGCCATACCACGTTGAGTACACCGCTTCCCGTCCGATCAGCGAAGTTAAGCAACGTTGGGTCTGGTTAGTACTTGGATGGGTGACCGCCTGGGAACACCAGATGCTGTTGTCATCCCTACGTGTCAAGTGGGGTTGGTGGAGGATTAGTGCCCCTCCCTGTAAAACAATTAACTCTAAGCCCTTGGCCACCCCGTCTGGGATACATGGCGTCTGGCAATGAATGAATGTAGAAATTATCACATTTTTGGAATATTTACCTATAATATGCTCTAATCATTTTTTGTAAGAGATATTGACAGGAATGAATGTAAATGTGTTATTATCAACCAATTCATAAACACGACCATTTTAGGTCATTTCTCCCGATAAAACTGCAGAGATTATTCCATACTCTACCTTTAAAGCGGTCTGCATTAAAATCTCCGAAAAATGCACATTATCATAAATAAAATTAATTAAAACCTGCTCAAGTGGGGTTGGTGGTGGATTAGTGCCCCTCCCTGTAAAACAATTAACTCTAAGCCTTAACCACCCCGTTTGAGATACATGGCGTCTGGCAATGAATGAAAAAATTAAAAACCTGCTCGCACTTACTCAGTGACTCATAATTGTTTCAAGAAATATTACTTCAACTTTAAAGGTAGCATTCTTTTTCCATAGACAAACAAGCCCTCCTTCACATCATCCTCTAAGTGATTTAACTGATTTCTCTGAATAGCCATCAGTGGATCCCACACCCGTATACCTTTCATCAGTGAAAACAATATCTCCTAGTCTATCTTCTTTAAGAAATGATTCATGCAGAAAAAAAAAAAAAACATAACTTCCATCTGCAAGTGAGTGCACCACATGTACTTTTTTTCCTTAAGGAGCAACAGTTATAAGTAAAAATTTTAATATCCATCATGACTGGTGGTAGGTGGGGACTCCCGTCATCCACCCACTTAGTGTAGTGGTACTCTGTTTTTAGGGTACCTCTACACTGAGTGGCAAGCCAAATAATTTCCTGTAAACCAGGGAAACATTTACTACGCTGGGTAGTAACCTTATAACCAACCAATCAACACGTGTACCCTACGTGGCAACAAGTGGGTTGGCGGAGGATTAGTGCCCCTCCCCGGAAAACAATTAAAAATACGAACAAGAAGCCTCGGACCAGGACTGACCAAAAGGTAACAACTAAAGACCGAACAAAGGACATGGTACAAATAGCTACATGGAATGTAAGGGGTGCAAATGATGAGGTGAAAGAAAGAAAGATTGTCAAAGTACTTGAGGGTGCGAAAGTGGATGTATGTGGATTAACTGAAACTAAATGGTAAGGTGAGAGTGAGAGAGAATGGGAGAATGGATGGGGTGTATATGCAGGAGTGTGTGGGAAAGAGAGGGCAAAAGAAGGAGTGGGTATTATCATCAGTAACAGAGGGAAGGAGAATATAACAGAGTTTGGATCAGTTGGCTCAAGGATTGTGTGGGTAAAATTGAAAGTTGCACTACAAACGTGGGCGATTGTATGCGTGTATGCGCCAACACAAGATCGTTCAAGCAGAGTGAGAGACAAGTTCTGGACAAATGTGGAAGTGTGCATAGAAAAGATTGAAAGGAATGACAGAGTGTTTTTAATTGGAGATTTGAATGGAAAAGTAGGGAATGTGAAGGTGGTTGGAGTAGTTGGTGAGTGGGATGTGCCTGCAGAGATGGATGAGAATGGCAGTATTTTAGTAGACATTTGTGCCACGAGGGGGTTAGTGATAGCCAATACCCTCTTCAGGCAAAAAACTTTTGCATTTGGTGAGAAACATCGAAAATTCATAGAGAAATCGCTCATCTGGGGTTTAAAATACTCAATACAGGTAGCAGTACCCCTTATCTTACTTGGTTTTCTAACAGCCTGACTCCAAAGAAAACAAGTTTTATGGAGGGGTAACTATTCCACACCACTCATAAACGGTACTTATTTATTTATATGGTACGAATTTATATGTACAGCAGTTCGAGAGTATATTGGTTTTCACACAGTAATATAGGCAATACAAGTATTGTTTCACTCACTAAACACATCAACATACCTGACCTTTATTGGCAACATTACCTGATCATCATTCCTGACTATTTCTTCCTCTAATGCTATGTAAACTTTGTCCTCCACATTGTCATTGATTGGGGAATCACTCTGGCCCTGAATTTCGTACCGTGGCACAACATGTCTTTACTGGCCAGGTCAATTGAAACAGGTGAATTGCTGAGAGGATGGCATGTGAGAGGGGGAAGGTCACGAGGAGTAAGGCATTGTCCCTGCCTGGCTTCTTGTAGAGGAAGGTGTCCTGTGTATATGTACCAAAAATCACGCGCGAAAATTGAAAATTATGCAAATTAGGGACCATTCAATTGGTGCGTGTTTATATACATCAACGGGACTGACAGTGACAAAACGTGTGGACGTATTTATAAGTCAACGGGACGCGGTGGGCTAACATCAAGTCATGCTTTCATGGAATTTTTTTGCACAAATCGTCTGTAATTAAGGATTAAATTCAAATTTTATGGCTTGCAAGGGAGTAGGGAGGAAGGGAGGAGAGGCTTGTGTGCTGTTGCTAGTTATGTAATATTTGGTTTGTAGGATGTTGTTACCAGCATTATCATAACACCCACAGCTCATTCAGTGAAAAAACGTTATTCTAAAGAGAGACTAACCTCACTTTAAGCCAGGAAGAATTTTATTTATTACAATTTTTCTGCTGCAAGTAAATGTGGCGCCACTGGGTATCTCCACCTGTATTCCTCTCTGCAGCACTGGCATTACCATCGCAGAATCCATAAAAATAGACGATATCTGCATATTCTTCATTGCTGTATGTACGTGGCATGCTGTTTCATGAACAAGTGAAACTGAACCCAGTGAACAACTGAATGGGGAGAACAGTATTTGAAGTGTGTGCCTCCCCTGCAAATGTTCCCGTTCAAATGACAGTGGACGCAGGGTTGCCAAGTCCTTATCATCAATCTCGCTAGTTTAGCCCTGAAAACTTGCTAGAATGTCATTAGATAGTAAACACTGCAAAACATCGATAGAACATACGGTAAAATCTAAAGAGTATCACCTAAAAATGGCAAAAATATCCAGAATGTAGCTAGATATCACGATGCTAAATGTTAAATAGTGGCATTAGGTAGAAGTTAAAAATACGTCTAGCTGCATAGTTGTTACATTGGCAATCCTGTATCTTACGTCAACATCATATGAAAAAAATGGTGCCACGTTTACTGGCAGCAGAAAAATGGTGATGAATAATAATATTACTCCTGACTTAGAGTGATGCTAGTCACTCAGTAATGTTTTTTCACTGAATGAGCTGTGGGTGTTATGATAATGCTGGTAGCAATATCCTGCAAACCAAATATTGCATAACTTGCAACAACACACCAGCCTCTCCTACCTCCCTCCCTACTCCCTTGCAAGCCATAAAATTTGAATTTAATCCTTAATTACAGTCGGTTTGCGCAAAAGAATTGCATGAATGGATGACGAAGTTAACCCGAGACATCCCGTCGACGTATGGGTACGTTGCAACGATTTGCATTTGCCAGTCCCGGCGACGTACCGGTACGTCGTGCAATTGCAAGGTCCCTAATTTGCACAATTTTAAATTTTTGCATGTGATTTTTCGTATGTATACACGGGACACCTTCCTCTATTCCTCTACAAGATGCCAAGCAGGGACAATGCCTTACACCGCATAACGTCCCCCCTCCCCCCCTCACACCATTGTCTTGGCAATTCACCTGTTACAAGTGACCTGGCCAGTAAAGATATTCAGGGCCAGAGTGATTCCCCAATCGATGACAATGTGGAGGACAATGTTTACACAGCATTAGAAGAAGAAACAGTCAGAAATAATGATCAGGTAATGTGGCAAAAAAAGGTCAGGTATGGTGATTAGTTAGTGAGTGAAACAATGCTTATAATGCCTTTATTACTGCTTGAAAACCAATATACTCTCATACTACATATAAATTCGTACCAAATAAATAAATAAATACCGTTTATGAGTGGATAAAATAGTTACCCTCCCACAGAACTCGTTTTCTTTGGTGCCACCATGTTAGAAAACCCAGTCAGGTAAGGAGGAACTCCTACCTGGATTGAGTATTTTAAACCTCAGGTGAGCGATTTCTCTATGAATTTTCGATGTTTCTCACCAAAAGCAAAGGTTTTAGCCAAATTTTTTTTTTTCGAAAATACCTAGGGATTGGGGGATGTCGGAGGGGCGGAAAACCTCGGAACGTGACGGGTTAAAGAGTAAATAGACTACGTAAAGTTTCTTCTTAAAACTCGCGTGAACTGCAGATAACTCTTAAAAATCAAAAACATCTGAATCACTCTCCCAATTTAAAATTGCTAGAAATCATGCAAAAGCTGTATTAAATCTAAATCAAACTTTCTTCAAAAGCAAGCATCAAAACTACTTACAATGCTAATGACAGTAGAATATTCTGGTCAACTCTTAATTCTTTCAATAATAACTTTAACAAGTCATCTTCCATTCCCCCACTGAAATCTTCAGATGGCAACATTACAAATGACGCGCGTGGGAAAGCAGATATCTTTGCCAGTACCTTTGCCAGAAACTCTACCATAGACGATACCAGCCAGAATGTCCCAGTGCTGGAACATGATTCTCCCAAAATTGCCCCACTTAAAATACAGACAAGATATGTAAAATCCATCCTAGACAATTTACCTACCAACAAAGCTCCAGGCCTAGATGGAATTCCGCCAATTGTTTTGAAAAAGTGTTCCCCTGAACTTGCCTCTGTCCTAGCTAAATTATTCAGACTATGCATACGTACTTTTTTATTCCCAAATTCATGGAAAGAAGCCAATATCCACGCAATTCCAAAGAAAGGAAGTTCGTCAGACCCATCTGATTACGGACCAATAGCTGTCACATCTTCTCTTGGTAAGGTATTTGAAACTTTACTTAACCCGAGACGTCCCGTCGACGTATGGGTACGTTGCAACATTTTGCATTTGCCAGTCCCATCGATATACTGGTACATCATGCAACTGCGAGGTCCCTAATTTGCACAATTTTCAATTTTCACGCGTGATTTTTCATAAGTATACACGGGACACCTTGCTCTATTCCTCTACAAGATGCCAAGCAGGGACAATGCCTTACATCACATAACCTCCCCTCCCCCATTGTCTAGACAAGTCACCTGTTACCAGTGACCTGGCCAATAAAGACATTCAGGGCCCGAGTGATTCCCCAATCGATGACAATGTGGAGGACAAAGTTTACATAGCATTAGAGGAAGAAACAGTCAGAAATGATGATCAGGTAATGTGGCAAAAAAAGGTCAGGAATGGTGATGAGTTAATGAGTGAAATAATGCTTATAATGCCTATTTTACTGTTTGAAAACCAATATACTCTCGTACTACATATAAATTCGTACCAAATAAATAAATAAATACCGTTTATGAGTGGTGTGGAATAGTTATCCTCCCATAGAACTCGTTTTCTTTGCAGCCATCCTGATAGAAAACCCTGTAAGGTAAGGAGGTACTGCTACCTGTATCGAGTATTTTAAACCTCAAGTGAGCGATTTCTCTATGAATTTTCGATGTTTGTCACCAAAAGTGGAGGTTTTAGTCAAAGAAAAAAAAATCCAAAAATGCTCAGAACTGGGGGGTGTCAGAGGTGTGAAAGTGCTTGGGACGTAACGGGTTAATAACCACATTGTTAAGCATCTTGAATCCAACAACTTAATTAGTGATAGATAATATGGTTTTCGCCACGAAAGATCCACCATTGACACTCTCAATCTCTTAACTCATGCCATCCATCAATCAATTGATCTTTTTGGAGAAACTCATGCAGTAGCTCTTGATATCTCTAAAGCTTTCGACAGAGTATGGCACCGTTCCCTGCTGTCCAAATTCCCTCGCTATGGACTAACGTCTTTTGTTCCTTTGATTTCTTCATAACTTAGTGACAGGAATATAAGAGTAAAAGTAGATGATGTATATTCCAATTTCCACTCAGTCAACGCCGGTGTGCCGCAGGGATCAGTTCTGACACCAACCCTATTTCTGGTTCATATTAATGATCTCTTATCTGTCACCCACAATCCCATTCACTCATATGCGGATGACTCAACACTACATAGTTCATTCACACTCAGACACCCATTTACAAAGTCTAATATCTCTACCTCTCAACTCAGTACAGCCATCTCCATAAATCAAAATCTATCTACGATCAGTGAATGGGGACAAAACAACCTTGTCTCTTTTAATGCTAGTAAAACTAAATATATACAGTTTACTAATAGACAGATATTGCCAGATTCGTACATTATCTTCAGTGCTACTAATATTCCCATCTCCAAAAGTATTGAAATTCTTGGCATCTCACTTAACAGTGCCCTCAGCTGGACCTCTCATGTCAGATCACTTGCTAAAACTGTCTCAAAGAAACTTGGATTATTGTACAGAGTCCGTAACTTCTTCGCCGATGAGCAGTTAGCTATAATTTATAAAAGTCATGTGTGTTCTCAGCTTGAATATTGCTCACCCTTGTGGAATGGTTGTGGAGAGGTTGCATTAAGACAACTAGACAAAATTCAGAACAAAGATGTTAGAATCATTAACAACCCTGTCATTACATATAAACTACCTCCCCTGCAAGTAAGAAGGAATGTTGCCTCCCTTGCATTATTTTACAGATATTTTTGGGGGAAATGCTCAGACGAAGTTGTGTCCATGATTCCACCTCTCCATGCCTTCCCTCGTGCTACACGGGCATCTGGTAGCGCTCATGACTGGAATGTCGCTCAGCCATATTGCAGAACTTCTGCCTATCAGAATTCTTTCATTCCCCGAACTGCATCTCTCTGGAATTCGCTTCCTCAGAATTGTTTCCCTCCAAATTTCAACCCACAGCTGTTCAAGTCTAACTGTTACAGATATTTTATGAACGGAGGACGCCAGTAATCTGGTGTATGGATTTTTTCTTTTTTTACTCCTTTGTTTTCCCTTCCTCCGTTCTGTTATTTATCTATCTATCTATATACCTAGGCTGCTTCCCCTAAGGAAAGGGAGGTAGCCGAGACAGGACTACACACACCCCATTTACTCATCCATTCAAACTCATTCATTCGCATCTTACCCCCAAAGGGGAGAACGGATATATCCTCACCGCACCACACTGCACAAGGGTCAACTGCGCAAGGCAATCAGTGACATCCGCAGCAGGGCCCGACAGCAGAGCTGGTTTACCCCTGCCACATCATAACAGACTCATCCCCTTACCCGCACCTGACCTGAAACAGCTGATCAGACCAAATGCGGGAGAATATCCCCTCAGGGCTGCGTCATCACTTATTCATTCACAATTTCTCTCCACCCATTTCTGTCACGCACAGCCACTCTTCCTTGCTCAACAGACATCCCTCTCGCATCCAGCGCTCTCTTCACCCTGTCCATCCATCCTATTCGTGGTCTTCCTCTCAGCCTTACACCTCTCACATCAGATCTAGTTATCTTTTTCACCAATCGCTCATTATCCATTCTCTCCATTTGCCCAAACCATCGCAACACCCTCTGCTCAACTCTACCAGCCATCTCCCGAACAACTCCAGTTCTCCTTCGCACTTCATCATTCCGCATTCGATCCATACGCGTCACTCCACAAATACTCCTCAGACACCTCATCTCCATTACATTCAAACTTTTCCTCTCTGCTACACCCATATTCCACGTTTCAGCCCCATACAATGCAGTCGGTACCACAACACCCTCATACAGCCTTCTCTTTACATCCATTCTAAGCGAACGACATCTAAACAAATTTTTCATTCCTCCCAGCACCTTTCCTACTTCATTTATTCTAAACTTCACTTCTGCATCTATTCTTCCATCCACAGCAACATGTGACCCTAGATATTTAAAACACTCTACTGTTATTTAAAAAAAGAAAAAAAAAAGGGGGTAACTTTCGATTGGAGTAGATGGGGGACGTGGAAGGTGTGTGCAGGATATTTACAGGAGAAATCTGTGCAGCATGTGGGGTGGGGTGTCGGGTGAAGAGAAGACGAAAGGGGGTGCAGGGAAGAGCATGGTGGAATGAAGAGGTGAGAGAGCCTGTGGCAGAAAAGAAGAAAGCATATAGTTTGTGGATGAGAACGGGGGCGTGGAAGAAGTTGAGAGATGGAAGAGAGAGTTATATCCAGAGAGGAAGAGAGCTTTCAGAAGAGTAAGAAGAAAGTGGATGAGGAATTTGGAAAGAGACGTGGGCGTGGTAGTAGCTGGGAGACGGAAGAGAGAGTTACTTGTAGAGAGGAAGAGAGAGGTGAAAAGATTAATAAGAGAGAGTAAGAAGAGATTGGATGAGGCATTTGGAAGGAATTTGAATGTAAAGTGGAGGGAACGTAAGAAAATTTTCTGGAAAAAGGTAGAGTTAGACAGGGTGCCAAAGATGCTAGTTGGGAAGTGAAAAATAAAAATGGTAGATTATTAGTGGAGAAGGGAGGAAAGGTGAGCAGATTGAGAGAACACTTTAAGGAATTGTTGAACACAGAGATTGAAGGTAATGCGAGTATAACTGGCTGGGGAGTGGCTGGGAGAAGGAGGGAGGTGAGAAGGGAGGAAGAAATCAATAGGATGGAAGTTGTGGAAGCAATGAAGAAAGTTAAAATGGGGAAAGCCCGAGGGAATGTTGCAGTGCATGGTGAAATGCTGAAACACTGGGGAGAGATAGTATTAGAATGTATGTGGGAGATGTGCAGATTGTCCTGGGAGGAAGACAGAGTCCTGGAGGATTGGAAGTCAGGTATAATAATTCCCTCGTGCAAAAGGGAAAGGGGAAAAAGAAGTGTGTGGGAATTATAGGGCCATTTGTCTTCTTAGTGTAATAGGAAAAGTATATGGTAGGATACTTATTGACAGAGATAGGGAAATAACAGAGGAATTAGGTGGAGAAGAAAAGGGAGGTTTTAGGAAGGGAAGAGGTTGTGTAGATCAGATATTCATTCTTAGATCTTTAGTGGAAAAGTTTCTAGAGAAGGGAAAGAAGTTGTATGCTGCTTTCATGGATATGGAGAAAGCATATGACAGTGTGGATAGACAAGGATTTTGGAAAGTTTTAAGAATATGTGGAGTACATAGGAAGTTACTGAAGGCTGTGAAGAGTTTGCATGAGGGTGCTAAGGCTGCAGTGCGTGTGGATAGTGAACTGAGGGAATTTTTCTATTTGAAGGTTGGATTGAAGCAATGATGTGTCATGCCTCCATGCTTGTTCAATCTGTATATGGATGGGGTTATAAAAGTGATACAAGGTACTTCCGTGGATGTTGGAGCAGCCCAATTGAGAGAGGGCAGTGTTTGGAAACTCCAAGTAATGTTGTCTGCAGATGATACTGTGATGTTAAATGAAGACGAAGCGGAGCTGCAAGGCTTGTTGGATAAGTAGTGTGTATGAAACAGAATCTAAAGGTGAATGTAGGGAAGAGCACAGTTATACTCTTCGAGAGAAGTGAAGTCAGTGAATGTACTGTGAGGTTTGATGAGAAGGAAATGGAAAATGTGAGTGTGTTTAAGTACTTGGGTAGTGTGATAAGTAAGGATGGAAGTTTAGAGCGTGAAGTGTTTGAAAGGGTACAACAAGGAAGAAACGTTGCTGGTTCCGTGAAAGCAGACATAAGAAACAGGGAAGTGAGCATGGATGTGAAAAAGCTACTACATGACATTATTGTGATACTAACTCTAACGTATGGAAGTGAAGCTTGAACCTTGTTGGAGGGACAGAAGTCGAGAGTGAGAGCAGTGGAAATAAGTTGTCTGAGAGGAGCATGTGGAGTCACATGGAGAAACAGACTGACAAGTGTGGAAGTGAAGAAGGATTGTCGTGTGGATGAGGACGTGATAGGAAGCGTTAGGAGAAACGCACTGAGGTGGTTTGGCCATGTGGAGAGGATGGAGAGTGAGAGACTGACGAGGAGAGTGTATGTGAGTGAGGTGGAGGGGGGAGAAGGAGGGGGCGGCTAAGGATGAAATGGAGGGATGGAGTGGAGAGGTCTGAGAGAGAGAGGGCAGAGCAATGAAATGGTGGGGAACAGGGCAACATGGAGGCGATTTGTTTGTGGCCACCCCTTACGGGATTAAGGCATCTGGTAATAGAGAGATAGATAGATTTTCAGTATCATGCTTCACTACATTACATTATTAATGGCAATTCCGTTTTTCCACATTCTCTTTCCCGTCATCTTTATTATCTCATACCTGCTTGATAGACCATCTGTCTCTTTACACTGGTCATTTTGCCACTTTTTTTGCTTTGACACACTCCATTTTAATTCGCTTATCAATCTCATTATAGTTTCTAGGGTCTTGTGTCATACATTTTCTTCTCCTATCCTTCAGTTCCAGTATTTCGTCAGTCACCCGTATTCTTCTTCCCGTTCTCCTTTTGGGAGGGATAACTTCCTCATTTGCTCCTTCAAATGCTCTCTGCAACTACCCCAGTACTGTTCCATGTCATCTCTATCCGTGTCTCAGTTTAGTATATACTTCATATTTGTTTCTCATTTCCACATTCTGTCTCTCCCTCAACCTCTCATCTTGTTTCAGTAATTCAAAGCACCTCATAGGTTTTCCTGTGGCCTGCTAATTACTTGAGTCTTACCTCCATCTTGGCAACAATTGGCACATGGTCACTGTTACAGTCAGCTCCTGAGTGCGTTTTAACTTGTTGTGCAGCATTCCTAAATCCGTTATGTATTGTTTTACAATTAGTTCGATTACTTGTTTGATCCACTTTGCCTCTTTATGTCCAAAGACGTCATGGGTGGTGCCCAAACCATGTAATTCATTATAATAAGTCTGTTTGCGACTCACTATTGCACCCACCTGCCTCCCCGCTCGTTCCTCTCTCCTGGGGACTTTTATGCATGCTTGCAGAGAGAGCAGTTGTGTGCTGAGGTCTCCTCTAGTTTGTAGGGCTGCCCCACTGGCAATAGTTTTTTGGACTTACGGGTAATAAAGTTAGGATAGCTAGTTCTTGTGTTCCATCCCTATTAGAGGTATAGTAGGTGTCTATTATCTGTTACTGAGATTGCCTTTGCTTACTTGCTTCTGGGGTGTACCCCCCACTGATCACTCTGGGGTGTGAGTTATACACAGGTGCATCCTCCCAAGAGTGATTTGAGAGGGTAATCTCAGACTAGGTGTGTCATCCCCCCCTGGGTACTTTGTCCCTTGCTCGTCTTTCTCCTTCTTCCCACTTCCCCAAGAGGGGGAAGTGATTACTATGGCGGACGCTTTTACTGCCTTCCCCCCTTCAGGGGGGAAGGTGGTCCTGACGGACCCCCAACTGTTCAATGGATGGACTGTCCCTGAACAGCCCCAGACACGATCTCTAGAAATCAATGTAAAAAACACATAATCATCAAGAAGGTGATTGATGGGTGTGCAGGTGAGGTGGAGCAAGTGAAAAAACTTGCGAGTGGGGACCTCTTGGTAAAAACCATGAATTCAGCCCAGGTAAAGGATTTGCTTAAACTGAGCATATTCCATTGTTATGATGTTGAGACCAAGATCCCGCACTCCATGAATTCCTGCAGGGGTGTCATCACATGCAGGGATCTCATAATTATGGAGGAGGACGATATTGTATAGGAAATTGCTAAGCAGGATGTCATAGATGTTCAATTTATCACTAGATACTCGGAGGGCAGGAGGACGAAAACCGTAAATGTCATTTTGACTTTTGGCAAAGTTTCGTTACCCTCCAGCACTAAAATTGGCTATGAAATTGTTAAAGTCAGACCTTACATGCCAAACCCCTTTCATTGATCAAAATGCCAGATTTATGGGAATCACGAAAAGACCTGTCAGGCTGCTAACTTGGTGTGTGGCAAATGCGCGGCTGTAGGTCGTTCTGCTGGCCACTGTACATCCAAGACTGATAGTTGCCTTCACTGCAAGGTCACTCACTCCACTTCCTCAAGTGATTTCCCCGATTGGAAGGAGGAGAAAGAGGTCTGCATAGTGAAGGCAACTGAGGGCATATCCTATTACGATACTAGGAAGAAGGTGAAGGATCTGCATGCAGCTCCCAAGCCTAAAGTCTCCTATGCATCGGCGGTTGTGTCCCATCCCATGAAGTGCACCGTGAGGCACAGACCGACCTTACTGTTGCTCCTCATGCCATGCACTCTACCTGTCAGTCTAAGCCTCCTGTATGCTCCAACTCTCTCACTGACTTACTTAAGGCTTCTACATATTCTCAGGCTGCTGCTGCCTCTCTGTCAGTAAGGCCTCAACAGAAGTCTGACAAGTCTAGTAAGAGTAATATGACCACCCTCACAAAACAGTCACGTCTTCATGTCCTTATGACTTCTACTCCAGCGAGAGAGAGAAGGGTCAGCTCTTCCTTGGGGAAGTCTGGGAGCCTTATCATTGACGAAAGTATGGAGATTTCCACCTGCAAGCACTAGGAAAGGTCCCCCGGTAGCCACTCACCTGGCCTCAGGGAGCATAAAAAAACTAAGCACATTGGCCACTCTCACAAATCTTAAACCATTGCATTCACCGTGTTACAGTGGAATTGTAGGACTCTTGGGAATAAATTTCACAATATAGCAATCCTGCTATCTATACACAGGTCAGATAAAATTTTGTTTACAGGAAATGCTCTTGGTGGATCACCGTGATCCTCCCCAGTTCAAACATTACCATTCGTATAGATGATATGATGGTCACAGAGTTGCCAGATACACACACAAATCACACCCACAAAAGAAGTGATTCTAAATTCTACTCTGGAAGCTGTCTCGTGCTGAATAAAATTTAATGACATGTATCTGTCTGTTTGCTCTCTGTACTGTCCTCCACATTGCCCCATTGATTGTGATGCTTTGATTTCACTACCTGAATATCTTCCAGGGAACAATTTAGTGTTGGGCAACTTTACCGCCTATCACTAACAGTAGGGTAGCTTGAGGATCGATGGTCGTGGGGAGCAAGTAGCCTAGCCGACCTAATACTGCAGTCCAACCTTTGTCTTCTGAACGATCGTAGAGCGACTTGTAAAGATGATCGTACTGGTAACTTTTCGGCTATTGACTTGTCTCTGGCCTCTCCAGATCTACATCAAGATTTCTCATGGGATCCTTATAACGACTCCTTGGGAACTGATCATTTACCCATCTGTCTTTCTTATACACGCGACATTGTTTTGGACCCTCCACCCCCAAAATTTAACTATAAGAAAGCATACTGGGGATCCTTCTCAAGGATCGCCAATTTAGATATATCTTGGGAAACCACAGATGTTAAGGTAAAAAATCTAACCAATTCCATAATAAATGCTGCTGAGGCTCCTATTTTCAAGACAGTTCCTGCGAAGCATAGAGCACATTGGTGGATGCTGGATTGCCGACGAGCATTAACCCCTAAACCGTGGGCTTGTTTTGCCTTGACTTGTGGCTCTCGTGGGCATATTCGTACTCCGACAGACTCTCTAAAAATATTTGCCAAAAATCAGTTATTAGTCCTAGAATATTAAAATTACATATGCATATGGCACATACCTTCAGCTTTCTCCTGGGGTCTTTTTTGAGCCTTCATCGAGTACCATAGGACTTGTGGAGACCACTGAAGTTGGGTAACGAAGTCTCCACTTTACACTTCCCGACAACCCGTAATATGATTACCACAGCCTGATATTGTCACTAGAAATACTATTCTAGGATTCTCAAATAGTTTGGAATCCATACTAAAAAACAAACAAACAAACACTGTGAAAGCAATGAAAATAACGAGCGCATATGACCTTCCCACTTGAACTCGTTCACCGATGGTGTTCTGTCGTTTATTATTCATAAAGCCCCTCACACTTTATATTTCTAATACTAAATAACACATATATATCTACAGTCTTTAACCATAAGCTTCCTTCAGTAATAGTAGTTTATTGTCACTGTAGGCATTCAATTTCTCTTTCAGTAAAATACGTAGCATTCACTTTCTCGTCCTGTATACTAGCATTGAGAGTGAATAGTATTCATACATGCTAGAGTGAAACTTTCACTTTCATTACTCCTAGTATACTCGTATTATTATAAAACTACTCATTTACATTTCTATTTACATTCTCTATTTTATTTACATTATTTACATTTCTATTTTATTTGCACTATGTTAGGCACTGTCACTTGCAGTAACTTATAAAACTATTTTCCACTGTTCACTTATATTTATATTGCTTTCACTTGCTGTTTACACATTATTTACACATTATTTACATTTCCACTTGCACTGTTTTACCCACCAGAAAGATCGTAGTCACTCTCTATCATTTGTCAGCCCTTTACCTCTTTCCACACGAGGTTTAGTAGGGGGTAGAGGTCACAGGGCCCTTTGCATGGGGCTAAAAAGCAGCGGAATTTGGCAGGCGCAAATCTGACGTACTTTCACCTTGAAAGATGACAGTAAACTGATACTGGTGGCCTGCCTAGGAAGAGTGCAATACTGCCAACGTCAGCCTTGTGACAGTTGCTATGAAATGACTGGCAGGAAATCTAGACAATACAGAATATATTAGGTAGTTCCAGGTGAATGTAAATATCACTTAGGCTTCTCCCCTCCCTCCTTATATGTATATCTATTATGAGAATAGATTATACGACATATTTCAAGGGGAAATAAACAGCAAAAATTAGTGAACGAGTGCATGTGAGGTGTTGTCAGGTGACAATTAGCCAATTCCAGGTGTATGGCACTATCACTTACCTTATTTCTGTTTTGTATACATCATTTGGTATAAGAATAGGGCATAGGCCTTATTTCAATGGATGAAATCAGTGGAAAATTCCAAGGAAGATTTAGGTAGCATAGAATACAGTGTGGTGGCCTGCAATAATTAGGTAGGTCCAGGTGAATGTAAATATCACTTAGGCTTCTACCTTCCTCTCTTATATATATTTTCATTATGAGATTAGATTATACGGCATATTCAAGGGGAAATAAACGGCGAAAATTACTGAACGAGTGCATGTGAGGTGTTGTCAGGTGATAATTAGCCAATTCCAGGTGTATGGCACTCTCACTTACCTTATTTCTTTTTTGTATATATTATTTGGTATAAGAATAGAGCATAGGGCTTATTTCAATGGAAGATATCAGTGGAAAATTCCAGGGAAGCTTTACTTAGCGTAGCACGGCCGGGCAGGTGAGAGGAGAGGGTAATGGAGGGGAGGTAGGGAAGGGAGTCAAGAACGGGGAGAAATGGCTAGATTGTCAACAATGGATGGGAGTACAGATGAGATTAGGAGTGCTGACTAGTGTTGGACATTTTCAGTACTGATAGATGATACAAGCCACCACTTGAAAGCCCGGGTGAATTCAAAATAACACAGAATCACAAAAGTGATGCCCCACGGTATGATCCCTTGCTCCCAAGCATCACGAAAGTGATGCCCCGCGGTTAAGGGGTTAAGGAAACGCAATAGGAGATACAGGATTTTTTATAGTCAGCCTACGGAGGAAAATTTTATTGCATACAAATAAGCACAGAATGAGGCAAGGAGAATAATAAGGGCCAAACATGACTCCTGGCAGAATTTTGTGTCCACAGTGACTCATACAACACCATTAAATAAAGTCTGGTCCACTATAAGAATATTAAATAATAAAAGCCAGTATATCCCTGTTACCAAATTGCAGGTTAATAACAACATCTATGACGATCCCTTGGACGTTGCTGACATCCTCACCAGGAGTTTTTCTCATGTGAGTAGCTCAGCCAATTATGATCCACGTTTCTAACATCATAAATGCACGGCTGAGCTACAAATATTTTACTTTGCCGCAGAAGACGTGGACTCCCAGTACAACCATGAGATTGCATGAGATGAACTGCTCCCTGCCCTTAACTCCTGTAAAGTCACCAGCCCTGGACCAGATACCATTCCATATGGTATGATCCAGCAGCTTAATCAGGACAATCTGATTAAGCTGTTAGCATTGTACAATGAGTTTTGGGCATCCCAAACATTCCCAAACTGATGGCACTTTGCATACGTCATACCGATACTGACAGAGGCTGGTCACCTTATGAATCCCAATTCATTTTGTCCTATTGTATTGACTTCTTATTTATGTAAGGTCATGGAACGAATGGTTAACAATAGGCTTCTTTTTGTTTTAGAGTCGAAGAATTTGTTAAATGATCAACAGTGCGGCTTCCTTCAATACAGAAGTTCATCAGATCATTTAATGAATTTGGAGCATTTTATTTCAGAGGCATGTGCCAATAAAGAATTCATGATAAGGGTGTTCTTGGACATCCATAAAGCCTATGACATGACATGGCAACACGATATACTAATGAAGCTCATACTTATGGTTTAAGAGGAAATTTGCCTATTTTTATTTCAAATTTCTTAAGGGACAGGACTTTCTCTGTCAAATTGCCCTGTAATGTAATATCGGATGTATTTATCCAGGAAAACGGGGTGCTGCGGGGAAGTGTGCTTAGTCCCGCTCTATTTAGTATTATGATCAATGATACTCTGTCATCAGCTCCCATCCCAAGGAATCTCTGTGCTGGCGACTGTGCAATAAGGCACTCTTCCCGTACTGCACAATTTTCGGCTGGGCGGATTCAAGCAGCCCTTGACTTCATCTACCAATGGGCCTTGCAGTGGGGATTTAAGGTTTCCGTCCCTAAGAGTGCTGCTGTAGTTTTTACGACTCATAACGTACCTAATTAGCATTTAACTTTGGATAATCAAGTGGTACCTTTTCAAAATTCTGTGAAGTTTTTGGGCTTACATTTGATCATCATTTGAACTTTAAAATTCATATTAATTATTTGACTGCTCATGATAATAAACCGTTAAATGTTCTCAAGTACCTAGCGGGTACAATATGGGGTGCCGACAGAAAATCTTTATTAATGGTGAATTAGTCCCTTAATCGATCAAAGCTAGACAATGGTGCACAGGTGCATGGCTCGGCATCTAATGCCACACTGAGGAGCTTAAATGTGCTGTGGGATAAATGTTTGCAAATTTGTCTTGGAGTCGTCTGGTTTACAAGAGTAGTTTGAATGAAAGTTGAGGCGAATGTGCCTCCCCTCCATATTCGCTGAGACCACCTGGCATTGTCCTATGGTGTAAGGACAACTAGAAAAAGTAATATCAGCAACGTGGCCTGTACCACCCTCTGTCAATACCACCATCTTATGCAGGGGGGTTTGTCGGCCTCTTGCCGTTCACCTCCACTTGCCGACTCAGGAGCTTGGTATGGACCTTAGTGACTGTGACAAGTTGGTGTTTAAAAATATAGCACCTTGGGAACCACTCGGCTTTACTGTTGATGTTTCATGGCTATCAGCACCAAAGACCAAGGTGCAAGAGGCGAAGGTCCACCACCTGTTTCATAACATCATCGTTCGTCACTTGTGGTCCCACAAATTGTACACCGATGGCATCAAGTCAAGTGAATGTGTGGGTGCTAGTGTACGGTCGATCGACTGTGCCCTAAGGTATCGGTTGCCGAATCATACATGTGTGTTTACCTCCAAACTTTTTGCTATTGACAAAGCCATAGACTATGCTCTCAAATCTAGCCATGACTCATTTGTCATGTTTTCATATTCAAAATCAGCCCTTCAGGCGATTGCTTCTTGCACGACGGATTCTAATCAGATCCAGGGCCACTTTGTTAACCCTTTAACCGCGGACTTATTTTGCTTTTTCTTGCGGCTCATGTGGGCATATTCGCGCTCCGATAGACTGTCTAAAAATATTTGCCAAAAATCAGTTATTAGTCCTAGAATATTAAAATCTTATATGCTTATGGCACATACCTTCAGCTTTCTTCTGGGGTGTTTGTTGAGCCTTCGTCGAGTACTATAGGACTTGTGGAGACCTCTGAAGTTGGGTAACAAAGTCTCCACTTTACACTTCCCGACAACCCGCAATATGATTACCATAGCCTGATATTATCACTAGAAACACTATGCTATGAATATCAAATAGTTTGGAATCCATACTCCAAAAAAAGAAAAACCCACTGTGAAAGCAATGAAAATTACGAGGGCGTATGATCTTCCCACTTGCGCTAGTTCGCCACTGGTGTTCTGTCATTTATTATTCATAAAAACACTCAGTTTATATTTCTATTACTATATAACATATATATCTACAGTCTTTATCCATAAGTTTCCTTCAGTAATAGTAGTTTATTGTCACTGTAGGCATTCAATTTCTTTCAGTAAAATACATAGCATTCACTTTCTCGTCCTGTATACTAGCATTGAGAGTGAATGTCATTTTCACCTTCACTCTCATAACTCATAGTATTCATACATGCTAGAATGAAACTTTCACTTTCATTACTCCTAGTGTATATACTCGTATTCTTATAGTACTACTCATTTACATTTCTATTTACGTTCTCTATTTTATGTACATTATTTACATTTCTATTTTATTTACACTATGTTATGTACTGTCACTTGAAGTAACTTATAAAACTATTTTCCACTGTTCTCGTATATTTACATTCATTGGTTTCACTTGCTGTTTACACATTATTTACAATGCCACTTGCACTGTTTTACTCAGTAGAAAGATCGTAGTCATTCTATATCAATTGTCACCCCTTTACCTCTTTCCACACGAGGTTTAGTAAGGGGTAAAGGTCACAGGGCCCTTTTCATTGGGCTATAAAGTGGCGGAAGTTAGCAGGAGCAAATCAGACATACCGTCACCTTGAAAGACGATAGTGAACTGATAGTGGTGGCCTCCTGCCGCCTGGCTAGTGTGAGTGCAATACTACCAACTTTAGCCTTGCGAGACCTGCTAATATATAGCAATGAAATGATTGGCAGGAAACCAAGACAACACATAATAAATTAGGTAGTTCCAGGTGAATGTAAATATCACTTAGGCTTCTCCCTTCCCTCCTTATATGTATATCTGTTACGAAAATAGATTATATGACATACATTACCGGGGAAATAAACAGCGAAAATTAGCGAACGAGTGCACATGAGGTGTTGTCAGGTGATAATTAGCCAATTCCAGGTGTATGGCACTATCACTTACCTTATTTCTGTTTTGTATATATTATTTGGTATAAGAATAGGGCATAGGGCTTACTTCAATGGATGAAATCAGTGGAAAATTCCAGGGAAGATTTACTTAGTGTAGAATATAGTGTGGTGGCCTGCAATAATTAGGTAGTTCCAGGTGAATGTAAATATCACTTAGGCTTCTCCCTTCCTTTCTTATATATATTTTTATTACGAAAATAGATTATACGGCATATTTCAAGGGGAAATAAACAGCAAAAATTAGCGAATGAATGCACGTGAGGTGTTGTCAGGTGATAATTAGCCAATTTTAGGTGTATGGCACTCTCACTTACCTTATTTCTTTTTTGTATATATTATTTGGTATAAGAATAGGGCATAGGGCTTATTTCAATGGATGAAATCAGTGAAAAATTCCTGGGAAGGTTTACTTAGCGTAGCACGGCCGGGCAGGCGAGAGGATAGGGTAATGGAGGGGAGGTAGGAAAGGGAGTCAAGAACGGGGAGAAATGGCTAGATTGTCAACGATGGATGGGAGTACAGATGAAATAAGGAGTGCTGACTAGTGTTGGACATAGGCAGTACTGATAGATGATACAAGCCACCACTTGAAAGCCCGGGCGAATTCAAAATAACACAGAATCACAAAAGTGACGCCCCGCGGTATGATCCCTTGCTCCCAAGTGTCACAAAAGTGTCGCCCCGAGGTTAAGGGGTTAATAAATTGCATTCATGCATCCTACGCTGGTCTTGGTGCCTGGTCATTGTAGTATTTATGGCAATGAGTAGGCTGACTTACTTGCACAGTCGGCTGTAGAGATCAAGGAGACTTGGGACGTTCCTTGTGATCTATGGTCGAGTCTCTTTCTCGGAAAGAAAACAATAAATCTTCTCTAGGAAGGTCAGTGGACCTGACTAAGTATTTCAACATGTAAGACGTAATTTGGCGACTGGGATACTGCCAACTGCTTCAGTCACCTGGAATTAGTGTTGGCACAGTTGGCTTTCTTGAGAGAGACCGGACTGATCAGAGTGATGTGACTATTTACTGCTTGGTTATGGTTTTCTATTGTCTGTAAATATGTAAATATTGTACTATTAATTAGGGTTGACAGTTGATGTATTTGCAATAGTTCCTGCTTACAACTGATCTATTTCTAATAATTATGTCCCCTACATTAAACCCCGTTCCTCGCCTGACACTCACCAGCTGATGAGTGCAAGTGTGCAATATAGAAAGGTATTGGGCATTTGCAGTCGATGGTGGTCTGTTGGGATGGATACTTCACTTTTTGTACATATTATGTAAATACTTTATACCATTGTGTTTAAGTTGTCCTAATTAGGGCCGACAGCTGACATATATGGAAATGTTCCAGAGCCATCTGGTTCTTTTTCATATATTGATGTCCCCAATATTCGTTTGTGCCTCGACTGACAGTCAGCAGGTGATGAGTGCAGGTATGCAATGTAGAAAGGCATTACATATCTATAGTCGATGGTGTTCTCTCGGTTGGGGTATTTTTACTATTAGTGTAGGTTCAGCTATTTGCATCTTCTGGCTTTAACATAGGTTAGCAATTTGTCTGCATTAGGATTTCCAGATTAGGTTTTCTCTCTCTCTCTCTCTCTCTCTCTCTCTCTCTCTCTCTCTCTTGTAATAAATTGTCATATTAAAAAAAAAAGGAAAAACTAAATAAGAAAATATAAATAAAAATTAAAATAAAGATAAAAAACATAGTAAAAAATAAAGTAATATATATATATATATATATATATATATATATATATATATATATATATATAGATATAGATATATATATATCTATATATATAGCTCTATATCATCTCATCTCATCAGCCGTTTGTGTGTCCACTGCAGGACCGGCCTATTCCTACCGAAATGGGGACGATACAGCCTATGTATCTCAACAAAGTGGTTTAGGCTGTCTAGTAGAGATTGTATGTAGGGTGAGAAGTGCTTGTAAGTGTAACTGTAGTATTGTAGTGGCTTGGGATGTGTGTGAAGTCTGTGAACCAAGTGTAATTGGCCCGTGCAAGCCGACTGGGTGCAAGTGTAGTTTATAGTGTGCGACACTGGTTCAACCACAGCACCCCTGATGTCCAACAAGCAGTACATGGCCAGAAGAACGCTCCCAAAGTTTATTACCCTGGCGGGGCACGAACCCTCGTTCTTCAGGGTACAAAAATGCGCACTTTACCACAGAGGCTCCATATATATATATATATATATATATATATATATATATATATATATATATACATACACACACACACACACACACACACACACACGCATATATATATATATATATATATATATATATATATATATATATATATATATATATATATATATATTGTTACATAGCCTATGATTTCATCATCCTTTGTGTAATTTTAACGCACAGTTGCTGCATGTTTGATCACGAGCGTGTTCTGCCTCAGTCCCCCCCCGTCTACCGTTATAGTAGAGTAAGTTGTTCTCTCTGTTATTTAGAGCGGGATTGTCAACTCTTTGTCCCCATGGCTTCATTTGCGCGTCCTTCTTACAAGTCGTATCAAGCTCTGCCGGCCCCTATATAATGAGCTCAGTCTCTGCATGATTGCCACTTAGATCTGCTCCTCATTTTGTTCACATCTCTGTCCTCCCCTGTACAGTTATTGTTGTGAGTGCTCCGGAAGTCTCCAACCATCTAGCAGCTGTGTAATTTGAGTATAAGTATTGTTGCATTTTCTTGTACTGTGTAGCATAAGGTTAGTTCTTAGGCCTAGTGAGGTTTGTGATTAATGTTGGGTTTTATGTCAGTCATTTTTGATAATAGTTTGTATCTGTAATAATTTATCTGGCATTCACTGAGTATTATCTGGTATCTCATTTTATCAGGGTTGACTTAGATAAATTTACTCTTGCTAACTTCGTGTTAATAGAGGCTATTGCAGTTAACCATATATTTAACCTGTTTTTTGCCATTACATTATCCTTATGAGTCCTGAATGGTTTGTTGTTAGTTTAAGCATTAAACTTTAACTTGTAATTTTACCTAACTCTTTTGTTTTGAACCTGGAACTTTACGGGACAGTAGTGATTTTTAGTATTCTCACTTAAAGTGTACATTATCTTTCTCTGTTCCGTAACATAAATTTGGCGACCTCTCATCAGGATATTCAGGATATTATCATAAGGATATTGCTTGATATTTTGTGACTGTGATATATTCATGATGGCTACTATTACTACACTTGATGAAGCCAAAGATTTTTTGTCAAGTGTGCAAACAGTGTGTGATGTAGAAAACAGAACAAAGAATGAACTTAAGCTTGTTGCTCAACAATTGGGAATTGTTGTTCGCTCTCATCATTCTAAAGATCAAATTGTTGACATGATTAATGAAAGCTTGTTTAGTGTAACTCCTCCAAATGAGCAAACGCAGATTGAATTAGCTAAGTTACAGCTAGCCCTGCAGGAGGCTCGTGTTAAGGAGGCTGAGTTTCACGCACAAGTTGAACTTGCTAGGATTCAGGCAGACCATGAGTATCGCATGAAACAATGTGGAACTAGATCATCTAGCTCTGATGATTTTGATGTGGCTAAAAATGTTAAACTTGTCCCTCCTTTTAATGAATCTGATTTAACAAAGTATTTTCAGTTGTTTGAGAGGGTAGCTACAGGTTTTAATTGGCCTAAAAAGTATTGGCCAGTACTCCGTCAAACTGTTCTCACCGGTAAAGCTCAAGTAACTTATGCATCTTTGCCTCAGGATCAATCTGATAATTATGATGTAGGTAAGAGCTTGATTCTTAAGGCCTATGAGCTTGTTCCTGAAGCCTATAGAGTAAAATTTAGGACAACTTATAAGCAAGATAAGCAATCCCATGTTGAGTATGCAAAAATCAAAGATCTGTTAGAGCAGTGGTTACATTCTAAGAATGTGGATTCTGATTTTGACAAATTTAAGCAGATGATTTTGCTGGAGGACTTCAAAAGGTGTATTAGTAAAGATGTAAGCCTATATCTTGATGAGAAAAGAATAGATAATTTGTCTGATGCTGCAGTTTTAGCTGATGAGTATGTTCTCACTCACAAGAGATATTCTAGAGAAAAAGGGAAAGCTGAGAGTAAGTACGTTGCCTCTACTCAGAGTACAGGTAACAGGAAAGAGAATAAGGACGATGTTTCTCAGGAAGTAAATACCAGCTTCACCTCTAGATTTCAGAAAAGTAAATGTACTTATTGTAGTAAGCTTGGTCATACTACGGAGAGATGTTTCAGGAGACAGCGTGATGTGAACAAAAAGAAGTCTTTAAATATTCACTCAATTGGTCTAGTGTCCACTCTTGAGAGTTCCCAGAATTCTTTAACTGAGTTAACTGAACCTGCTTTGAGGAGTAACTTAAATGCTCATGATGGAGCTCCTCTTTTGAGCAGTAACGTGGGTGACACTCTCAAGAGTTCATGTGCTAATTTCCTGTCTGATGGTTTTGTCAGTCCTCTGGACAGTAATGACAGGAAATCAGTTCAAATATATCGTGATACAGGTGCTTGCCAATCCCTTATGCTGACCAGTGTTCTAGGCTCTAATGTTAATTCCTCTGATGAAACTGTAATCTTACAAGGTGTAGGGAATAATTACTTCTCTGTCCCTCTGTGCAGAGTGAATTTAGAGTCTGGTTTTGTTAATGGTTCCGTTATGGTTGGGTTGGTTGAGACACTCCCAATGTCAGGTGTAACTTTCTTACTTGGAAATGATATTGGTGGAAGTCAAGTGTGTCCAGCTCCTCAGTTGTCTAGTGAGCCAGTGGCTGTGTCCCAGGATTGTGATGTCCCTGATGTGTTCCCTGCATGTGCTGTCACTAGGGCTAAGTCTAAAGTTACTGGTGATTTAGAGGATAATGATGATGATGATGTTATCCTAGCTGACACTTTTCTTGCTAATTTGGACCACTCACCAGATGAGGCAGTACCCCGTAGTGTTGATAATTTGTCTCGTCAAGAGTTGGTTGAGTTGCAGGTTGCTGACCCTGAGTTGAAAGGTCTAGCTAACTCTGCTTACAGTGAAGAAGAGTCAGCCGGTGCTTCTACTTGTTATTATGTAAAGTCAGGAGTACTTATGAGGAAGTGGAGACCCCCAACAGCATCAGCCGACTGTGAATGGGAGGTTGTATATCAAGTTGTCATCCCTCGTGTTTGTAGGCAGGATATCATTAGAGTGGCTCATGATTCCAGTTTGGCAGGACACCTTGGAGTGAGGAAGACTGTGGCACGCATTTTGAAACACTTCTACTGGCCAGGTACAGTCGCCAAACTTTCCACCTGGGCCACCCCGCCACGAGAGGTGGGTAAGGGGTGCTGGCAACAGTGTAGGCTATCTGTTTGTTCGTGTGTACATGCTTGATGAAAGTTCGGATCATCACCTCTCGTTTTCCTTAGTGAACCTCAGTCAAAGTTCATCCCAGTAATCAGTCGACAATTTTTAGGCGATAGAATTTCAAAGGAGCTTCTTGAAAGTGTTGGATAATGCAAGTATTGAAAACAATAAGTAAACTAATTCAAAAGGCCGAATCTTTACGTATATTATATATTTAAAAAAGTCTTCTTTTTCATTATTACATGATAAACCCACGGCTAAAAAATGTCTACTGCATATTGGGGGGGAAGAACCGTCGTGTGACCGGTCCTTATGGTTGAAAAGTAGATACCTGTGTCTGACTGTTCGTTTTGCATTTAGCCAGTCCTGGGCCGGTCTCGATTAAACCTATTGAAATACCATTCTTGATCCGAGACATGATTAGACAAGTTAGGTCATTAATCGTTACAGGATTACTCATTGGGAGGATATTAATTTAAACTAAGTAGGAGAGTTAGGAGCTGTAGATGTCGGAGGTTGAAACTCGTTCGTTGAGGCAGAATACTGCCTTGAGTCAGCTAGTCATGAGTCAACCTTTCGTTAACAATAGAAAACCTAAGCATCTCATCACTTAATCATTACGTGGATCTCTGTGCTTGCAGTGCAAACACGGCAATTGTTTTAATAGTTGATATATATTAAATATTTGAAATAGTACTGTGGGTGACGTGGTAGTTAACGCTTCCGCCAGGCGATCCGTGTGACGTGGTTCCACCCCCGTCAGGAGAGATGGGTTTCTCCTATTAAACACCAAGCCCTTGTCTTATGACCTAGGTCTTGGTAGCAGCCAGTCAGCAACCAACATCACATATCCTCGCACTCCGGACCTAGGTGACGGGGGCTAAAGCGAGGTTCGCGGGATAAAAAAAAAAAAAAAAAAAAAAAGTGTTCCAGCCTGTAATGATAATTTCATGTTCGTTATGTTGCATTTACCAATCACATAAGTAATATCACAGGCAATGGTGATATAAATGTCCAAACAATTCATGAATCAATAAAATTGAGCTTAAAATGACTGGAAGCTTTTGCATACTGTGGTGAAGAGATGGTGTCTTCATCTTGCTATAATGTGAGATAATGTTGTTCGGTGAATAATCGATGAGCATGTAAATGTGTGACCGCACATATAAGCGGCACCGCTCACAATCAGTTTTCCTTGCAATGTGTAATTCAGTCATACGTTAGACGAATGGACTATAAAGATGTGCGGTAATGATCATAGTCATATGAAAAATGGTACGGTAAATCATTATCATAGCTGATATAATAACCACATTCGACAAAAGTATGCATAAATTCTCTGCCTGCTGAGGTGACAGTATTTTAATCTCCTACCTCTTCGTGGTGCACCACAGAACACATGAAAACATCTGCCTGAAGTACTACCAACGAGGAAATAAGCAACCGTTAACAGTGTCTGAACATCATCCTAATGTTTATTGGTCAGTGTCATTCATGATGTGAATATGGCAGGCAATCTTACTTGTAACTGGCTGTAGATGTTAGGTAAATGCAGTCATCTTCAACCTATACTGATAATGGTATCAAGTGATAACCCTATGAAATGGAATTACTGATATAATAGGAGAGTGTGAGAGAAAGGCTTGGAGTGATTCCAGTATTTAGTGCATTAACATGTTATTGTAACAATGTAAAAACAACATAGAAAATAACATGTTTAGTATTGTTAAAAATGTAAATATTTGGTAGATTGCCAATGGATCTCAAAAACTAGTTCGGCAGTTATTGTCACTGGCGGTATGAATAACGTAACCCCCTCCCCTTAACGTCCTGCACTTGCCCTGGACTTCACTATGCCAAGCTCCCCCCTTAAGCAGCTCTCCCACCGGCTCGACCAGTTGCAGGAAACCGGTCGCATGGAATTGTTGCATGTCACAGGTTGCACGGACCAAGACCAAATATGTATAGTATAATATATATTATTGTATTATAAATAAAAGTTTATATTTATATAAGAATATTATTTATATTACTTTATTATAAAATTTATATAGTCATATATCATTGGCCTTGGTCAGCGCGACCTGTGGCACACAATAATTTTCCATGCGACCAGTTTCATGCAACTGGCTGAGCCAATGGGAGAGGCGCCTTACTCCTGAGACATTTTTCTCACCACCTAACTTCGTACCCAGCCATCTATGGGATGAACTCTGACTCTGACAGAGGTTCACTATGGACGAAGAGAGTTGATGATCCGAACTTTCGTCGAGCATGTACACACGAACAAACATATACACTGTTGCCAGCACCCGTTACCCACCTCTCGCGGCTAGGTGGCCCAGGTGGAAAGTTTGGCGACTGTACCTTCAGGGATGTTTCCTGGTATTGTAAGTCTTGTCACACCTGTCAAGTTGTGGGGAAGTGTAATCAGACCGAAAAGGTTGCACCTCTAGTTCCCATTCCTCCTTTTGAGGCGCCTTTCACCCGTGTGTTGGTGGATATTGTGGGCCCTCTTCCTAAGACTTCTTCAGGATTTTCTTATGTGTTGACCATGATTAATATGGCTACTCGTTATCCTGAAGCCATTCCACTTAGAAATATCTCAGCAAAGAACGTAGTTAAGGAAATGCTAGGGTTCTTCACAAAGTTTGGTCTGCCCAAGGAGGTACAGTCAGACCGGGGAAGTAATTTCATGTCAAATGTTTTCAAGCAGTCTCTGAAAGAGTTGGGCATCACCCAGATCACGTCTTCAGCTTACCATCCCCAGACCCAACGAGCGTTGGAGAGATATCATCAAACACTCAAATCGATGCTCAAGAAATACTGTTTGGAACATCAGAAAGACTGGGATAAAGGTCTTCCATTCGTTGTGTTTGTCGCAGGAGAATCTCCAAATGAATCACTGGGCTTCTCACCTTTTGAACTACTGTTTGGCCATGAAGTAAGAGGACCCCTTAAGTTACTCAAGGAATGCTGGCTGTCGGAGGAAGATGACGTCAACCTGCTGGAGTATGTGATGAAGTTCAAAGAACGGCTGTCCACTGCTTTACAGCTGGCGAGAGAGAATTTAGGAGCTGCTCAGGAGAAGATGAAGACTTGGTATGATAAGAAGTCCAGGTTACGCCACTTTCAGCCAGGAGATCAGGTTTTGATTCTGCTACCAGTTCATGGGCAACCTCTTCAAGGCAAGTTTAGTGGCCCTTATTTCGTGGAGAAGAAACTCAGTGATGTCAACTATGTCATCGCCACACCAGATCGTAGAAAGAGCAAGCAACTATGTCACATCAACATGCTAAAGTTATATCACAGGCGGGACGAAAATAATCCAGTCTGCACTGTAGCTGTTCCACCCGAGTCTGCAAGTGAAGCTCTCCCATGCAGTATGAGCCTGAGTGATAGTTTGGGGAAGAATCCTGATATCATGAATGATCTCCAGACTAAGCTTTCTCATCTACCTCCCAAGGAAAGGCAGGAGTTTTCGGCATTACTGCAGGAGTACCCGCAAGTGTTCCGTGCCACTCCAGGAAGAACCACTGTGTTGATGCATGATGTCGATGTCGGAGACGCAAAGCCAATTAAATTGCCTCCTTACCGTGTGAACCCAGTGAAAGTTCATCTCATCCAGAAGGAGCTTGGCTACCTGTTGGACCACAAGATGATTGAGCCCTGTCAGAGCGAGTGGAGTTCTCCTGTCACTCTGGTCCCTAAGCCAGGTGGGTCACAGCGGCTTTGCATTGACTACAGACGTGTTAATCAGATAACCAAAACAGACACTTACCCTCTCCCTCGTGTGGAAGATTGCATAGACAAGATCGGAAAGGCTAGGTACATAAGTAAGTTTGATTTGTTAAAGGGATACTGGCAAGTACCTATGACTGAACGTGCTAGGGAGATCTCATGTTTTGTAACATTAGGAAACACTTTTGCATGTTCTGTAATGCCATATACAGATTGTTTTAGAGTAATAAGAAATTTCTTTTGTAAATTTCTTTTTTCTTTGTGGGGAGGTGTTACATAGCCTATGATTTAATCATCCTTTGTGTAATTTTAACGCACAGTTGCTGCATGTTTGATCACGAGCGTGTTCTGCCTCAGTCCCCCCCTTCTACCGTTATAGTAGAGTAAGTCGTTCTCTCTGTTATTTAGAGCGGGATTGTCAACTCTTTGTCCCCATGGCTTCATTTGCGCGTCCTTCTTACAAGTCGTATCAAGCTCTGCCGGCCCCTATATAATGAGCTCAGTCTCTGCATGATTGCCACTTAGATCTACTCCTCATTTTGTTCACATCTCTGTCCTCCCCTGTACAGTTATTGTTGTGAGTGCTCCGGAAGTCTCCAACCATCTAGCAGCTGTGTAATTTGAGTATAAGTGTTGTTGCATTTTCTTGTACTGTGTAGCATAAGGTTAGTTCTTAGGCCTAGTGAGGTTTGTAATTAAGGTTGGGTTTTATGTCAGTCATTTTTGATAATAGTTTGTATCTGCAATAATTTATCTGGCATTCACTGAGTATTATCTGGTATCTCATTTTATCAGGGCTGACTTAGATAAATTTACTCTTGCTAACTTCGTGTTAATAGAGGCTATTGCAGTTAACCATATATTTAACCTGTTTTTTGCCATTACATTATCCTTATGAGTCCTGAATGTTTTGTTGTTAGATTAAGCATTAAACTTTAACTTGTAATTTTACCTAACTCTTTTGTTTTGAACCTGGAACTTTACGGGACAGTAGTGATTTTTAGTATTCTCACTTAAAGTGTACATTATCTTTCTCTGTTCCGTAACAATATATATATATATATATATATATATATATATATATATATATATATATATATATATATACCCAGACGCCTCAATCCCGTTTGGGGTGGCCACAAACAAATCGCCTCCAAGTCGCCCTGTCCCCCGCCATTTCACTGCCCTGCTCCCAACTCACACCCCCCTCTCTCATATCCCTCTCCACCCCATCCCTCCATCTCATCCTCGGCCTCCCCCTCCCTCTTCCCCCCTCCACCTCACTCACATACACTCTCTTCGTCAGTCTTTCACCCTCCATCCTCTCCACATGGCCAAACCACCTCAGTGTGTTCCTCATAACGCTTCCTATCACATCCACATCAACACCACAATTCTCCTTTATATCCTCATTCGTCAGCCAGTCTCTCCAGGTGACTCCACAGGCTCCTCTTTAATAACTCATTTCCACCGCTCTCACTCTTGACTTGTGTTCTTCCATCAACGTCCAAGCTTCACTTCCGTACGTTAGAGTTGGTATCACAATACTGTCATGTAGTAACTTTTTCACTTCCATGCTCACTTCCCTGTTTCTTATCAATGCTTTCAAAGAACCAGCAACCTTTCTTCCCTGCTGTACCCTTTCAAGCACTTCACCCTCCAAACCTCCATCCTTACTCATCACACTACCCAAGTACTTAAACCTACTCACATTTTCCAATTCCTCACCATCCAACCTCGCTGTACATTCACTGACTTCACCTCTCTCAAAGACCATCACTTTACTCTTCCCTACATTCACCTTTAGATTCCGTTTCTTATACACTCTCCCAAACTCATCCACCAAGCCATGCAGCTCTCCTTCGTCTACACTCAACAACACAGTATCATCTGCAAACAACAGTACAGGGAGTTTCCAAACACTATCCTCTCTCACCAGGGCCACTCCAACATCCACTACCCTACCTTGTACCTCTTTTATTACCCCATCCATGTACAGATTGAACAACCATGGAGACA
>NC_137021.1:22355234-22415234 GCF_032717465.1 Coenobita brevimanus | reverse complement strand
TGGGATGAGGAGATTAAGAGAGCGATGGAGGAAAAGAGGAAGAAGTGGCTAAAGTGGTTACACAATAGTTCAGTTGAAATAAGAACTGAGTGTATCGAGAGCAAGAAGCACGTAAAGAGACTAGTGAAGAGGAAAATGAAGGAGGTAAATGATGATCTGGGAAGAAAAATGAATGCAAACTACTCTGAAAATAGGAAGTTATTCTGGAAAGAGGTGCGGAAATGTAGAAGTGAAAGCGGAAAGAAATGTGATAGTGTGAAGGATGCAGGTGGTAGGTTACTAACCCATGGAGATGAAGTAAGGACCAGATGGAAAGAATATTTTGAAAGCCTGATGAATGGGAATAGAGAGAGCAGAGCGGCTGTAAACATGATTGGTTTTGGGGGTGTGCAGAGAAGGAATGCAGTGCCAGGAGACGTGACACTCGCACAGGTGAAGAGCGCTGTGAAACGGCTGAAAAATGGGAAAGCAGCTGGGGTTGATGAGGTGTACACAGAGATGCTTAAGTGCAGTGGAGAGAGTGGAATGAAGTGCTTGTTGGAGATATGTAAGAAGGCATGGATGAGCGAAACTGTGTCTGCAGAGTGGAAAAAGGCTGTGATTGTACCCCTGTACAAAAATAAAGTAGAGTAAAGTGAGTGCAAGAATTATCGTGGCATAAATGTATTGAGTGTGGTATGGAAGGTATATGGAAGAATTATTATAGAGAAAGTAAGAGAGATATCAGGGGTCCTAGTGAGTGGTGAACAGGGTGGCTTTAGGAGTGGCAGAGGATGTGTGGATCAAGTATTTGCAGTGAGACAGATAGCAGAGAAGGCTTTTGAGAAGGACCATAAAGTGTTTATGGCATTCATGGGTCTGGAAAAAGCATACGACAAAGTGGACAGAGAGGGATTGTGGAAAGTTTTGCGCATGTATGGTGTAGATGGTAAGCTGCTAGATGCTGTCAAGAGTTTTTATGATGGTAGCGAAGCATGTGTAAGGGTTAATGGGCATCTAAGTGAATGGTTCACAATCGGTGTGGGCGTGCGACAAGGTTGTGTGATGTCCCCAAGGTTGTTCAATATATACAGTATATGGATGGGGTAATGAGACAAATGCAAACACGAGTAATGGAGAGAGGGATGGCGTTGGTAATGAATGGTGATTGGTGGAATATCTCAAATTTGTTGTATGCTGATGATGCAATATTGCTTGCAAGTACCGGACAGGAAATTAGTAGGCTAGTGCAGAGTTTTGTTGATGTCTGTGAGTGTTGTGCCTTGAGAGTAAATGTAGAGAAGAGAAAAGTGATGGTTATTGAGAGAGGTGACTCACAGTGTGATGTCACAGTGCATGGAGAGAGATTAGAATTGGTGAAAGAGTTCGAATACTTGGGTACAGTGATAGAAAAGAGAGGAAAATGTGCAAAAGAAGTTGAAAGTAGAGTGACACAAGGAAGAAAAGTAGCTGGTGCAATGAAGGCCGTGATAAGAAACAGAGGCTTGAGTGTTGCAGCTGCACAAGGCATACATGAGGGAGTGTTAGCGCCAACTATAACTTATGGGTGTGAGACTATGGTGTGGCATGAAAATGAAAAGTCAAGAGTAAGAGCAGTGGAGATGGACTGTTGAGGAATGTATGTAGAGTATAGAGGGTGGATAGGATACGAAATAGTGTGATTCGTGAAAGGTGTGGAGTGAGGAAGTCGGTGGACACCAGAATCGAAGAGAGTGTCCTGAGATGGTATGGTCATGTGGAAAGAATGGATAACAATAGAGTGGTGAAAAAGGTTTACCTGAGCGAATTTGAAGGAGGTGGGAGACGAGGTAGGCCAAGGAGAAGGTGGAGATTTAGTGGATGAGTGTTTGAGGAAGAGAGGTTTGGAAGTCGGTGAGGCTAGGGAACTAACGAGATCGAGCTGGCTGGATGAATGTTGTGAGGAGAAATGCATGATCAGGGATTTTGGCATCCCTTGTGAGCATGGCAGCGTCCGGATTGACTCAACCAGATATGTTTGTGTGAAGCTGTAGAATGTGGTGAATGTTTTTGGCGTATCCGGTAGAGCCAGGATTCCGGGGACTTGAATGATGAGTGAATGGAAGTGTGGCCTATTTGGATTGGGCAAGTTTGTGCTGTCTGGACATTGCTACTCCTCACCCTGCCCTTAGGTGGGAAAGGAGGTCCGGATGATGGTGATGATGATGATGATGATGATGATGATTACTGTTGTTGCTGTTGTTGTTTCTATTATTATTATTACTATTATTATTAGTATTATTAGTATTACTTTTATTATTACTATTGCTTTGGTGACCAGTCGCCTTGGCGGCGGCTACAATTAATTGCAGTCTGTAATACAGGAGAAAAAAATCTCACATTTTTAGTGTTGCTGCCGTCAGAGTAGCTATCATTGTCTACAGGTCAAAACAGTGATGGAGACAAAATAGATTCACCGTAATTAAATACTAAACACCATACTTACATAAAATGTATTTAATACATTATACAGTACTCATATTTAAATCTATTTACATACCGTACAGAATATAGTTGCATTAAAATGTATTTCAATACATATCAGATGCTTTGTAAAATCCTTTCTATAAGATAATTTTTTCAAGACCAAACATCTTTTGGTAACATCAGGTTGCTAAGGTAACTAATTTAAATGTTTGAGCAAGGGGATGGAACCAAGCAGCTAGAGTGAAAGAGGAATTGTAGGGGACTGTAGGAAGAATGTCTGGATAAGAATGAACATAGCGAGAGAATATTTCTGACTCAAGATAGATAGGGAAAAGTGAGGACTGTGGGAGTAAATGGGTTGGTTCAACTGTGGGGTGAACCCTTTGAAGAGCATGGGAATGGTAGTGCCCTGCTGGTCGTTTGCGCAGAGAGGGGCTTGGCAATAATTCATTACCTATTTCAGTCACAGGCTGATTCACAGGTATACATGGCGAGTGATAAAGAGGATAAATAGTAAAGTGGATGAACATAAGCCATTTATGTTCAGTCATTTTTTAATGTGTATGTGGATGACTGAATGAGATAATTTGTGCAACACAGTAGAGTGTATAGATGGAAAAGTTGATTGTTTGATCACCCTCTCCATAATGTCAAAGGCAGAGGTGTACAAAAGCCATGAATGGAAAAAAAAAAAAACACGTGGAGGGATACAGGTGGAAGCAGTTGCTGGATAGAGAGCAGATGACCTAAAGCAGGAGAAAGAAATGTAGAAAGACATGAAAGAAGTGAATGAGAGAGTAGGCATATATGATCTGAAGCAGATGCTGGGGGTGGAAGGTATGTACTGTATAAGGAGTATATAAAAGAATTTTGTGTGGCATGTGAGGTAGTGCGTTTGATCAGTATAAGTAAGGAGGTGGAAGGAACGGCGTCTTAGAATTAGGAGGTGAAAAAAGGTCCGGAAGAGGAGAAAGCATAGAGTGGTTGGATGGGAAGTAGAGGAATAGGCCCAATAGTGAATGGGAAGACAGAAAACAGAGTTGTATGGTCAGAAGACGAGAGAGTTAAAAATACTAATAAAATAAGAATTTAAAAAATATAATGGAGGACGAGTTTGGAGAAACCTACGTACAAAATGGAGGGAACTTGAAACTGTTATAATAGGAGGTAAAAACAAAAAGTCAAGGTGATAAGAGAAGTCCCAGAGGGATATAACACAACAATGGTAGGATGCTGGTGGAGAAAGACGAGTTAGTGATCAGAAGGAGGGAACGTTTTACGTTGATGAATAAAGAGAACGAAAGTAGCGCATATATAAGTGGTTGCAGAATGGTCGGGAAAAGTGAGAAGGGAGTAAGGTAAGAAATAACTTTCATATAGCTATTATCTTATCACATGTTTAAGACGTTCTGAAGGGATGGGCTTCTTTATTTAGCTATGGTTATCTGAAGTAGATTGTTACACGCTTTCCCAGTAGCAAGAGTGGTATAGTTTTGTTCAGTGTGGGTGGGTGGGTGGGTGAACAAAATTACTCAGTTTTGATCTGATATAAACCAAATTTTGGTGATGGGCTGAGGGCCTTCCCAGGGCTTGGCATATTCTTTTAAAGAACAATAGATCAAAGGTCAAAGTTCACACAGCTAGGTCACCTTATATAGCATGAGTTTGATTTACTCCAGACTTGGAGGAAGATTTCAGGGTAATGCACAGAAAACATTAAATTCTGAGACCATTCGGTTAAAGGCCAAGATCATAAAGCATGGTCAAAGGATAGATCCTATGAATCAAATAATTATCATTCGACTTAAATCAAGCATATTTGAAACACAGGAAGTCAGACAAGGATGAAAGTCGAGGTCATAGTCAAGGTCAACTCAGTTTTTATCCAATTTGGACCAAACTTGGTAGAACAGTGGAAGGTCAGGCGAGGATGATTTAATATCATTATGGGAACAATCAGTCAAATGGCAAGACCACAGGGCAGAGCCAAATGTTTGTCCCTTAGACCTGCCGTAGGGTACGGGTGTTGCACTCCTTGAGTGCTCCTTCTTGCTAGCTACGTGAAGACTTTAAACCTCAAGAGTTAAAAAATATCTTATCAACAACAGTAAGTCAGGACTTGTGTCGTAGGTTAATTTATTCAGAGTGAATCCTCAAGATTTTCTTCACATCAATGATCACGATTCTTTCGTTATGTTAGAGTAAAACAACAAAAACATAAGAGGGTCTCTGCACCTTCCTTCCATTCTTAAAGGTTTATAGACAAACCTTAGGTACTACAGGATATTTAACCCCTTAACCGCGGGGCGTCACTTTCATGACGCTTGGGAGCAAGAGATCATACCGCGGGGCATCACTTTTGTGATTCTGTGTTATTTTGAATTCGCCCGGGCTTTCAAGTGGTGACTTGTATCATCTATCAGTACTGCCAATGTCCAACACTAGTCAGCACTCCTAATCTCATCTGCATTCCCATCCATTGTTGACAATTTAGCCATTTCTCCCTGTTCTTGATTCCCCTCCCTACCTCCCCTCCATTACCCTCTCCTCTTGCCTACCAAGCCATGCTACACTAAGTAAATCTTCCCTGGAATTTTCCACTTATTTCATCCATTGAAATAAGCCCTATGCTCTATTCTTATACCAAATATTATATACAAAAAAGAAATAAGGTAAGTGAGAGTGCCATACACCTGGAATTGGCTAATTAAATCACCTGACAATACCTCACGTGCACTTGTTCGCTAATTTTCGCTGTTTATTTCCCCTTGAAATACGTCATATAATCTATTCTCGGAATAAAAATATATATAAGAAAGGAAGGGAGAAGCCTAAGTGATATTTACATTCACCAGGAACTACCTAATTATTGCAGGCCACCACACTGTATTCTGTGCTAAGTAAATCTTCCCTGGAATTTTCCACTGATTTCTTCCATTGAAATAAGGCCTATGCCCTATTCTTATACCAAATAATATATACAAAAAAGAAATAAGGTAAATGACAGTGCCATACACCTGGAATTGGCTAATTATCACCTGACAACACCTCACGTGCACTCGTTCGCTAATTTTCGCTGTTTATTTCCCCTTGAAATATGCTGTATAATCTATTCTTGTAATAAAAATATATATAAGGAGGGAAGGGAGAAGCCTAAGTGATATTTACATCTGGAACTACTTAATTTATTATGTATTGTCTAGATTTCCTGCCAGTCATTTCATAGATATATATTAGCAGCTGTCACAAGGCTGACGTTGGCAGTATTCCACTCTCCCTAGGCAGGCCACCAGTATCAGTTTACTGTCGTCTTTCAAGGTGAAAGTACGTCGGATTTGCGCCTGCGAAATTCCGCCGCTTTTTAGCCCCATGCAAAGGGCCCTGTGACCTCTACCCCCTACTAAACCTCGTGTGAAAGAGGTAAAGGGCTGACAAATGATAGAGAGTGACGATCTTTCTGGTGAGTAAAACAGTGCAAGTGGAAATGTAAATAATGTGTAAACAGCAAGTGAAAGCAATGAATGTAAATGTAAGTGAACAGTGGAAAATAGTTTTATAAGTTACTGCAAGTGACAGTGCCTAACACAGTGTAAATAAAAATGTAAATAATGTAAATAAAATAGAGAATGTAAATAGAAATGTAAATGAGTAGTATTATAAGAATACGAGTATATATACTAGGAGCAATGAAAGTGAAAGTTTCACTTTAGCATGTATGAATACTATGAGTTATGAAAGTGAAGGTGAAAGTGACATTCACTCTCAACGCTAGTATACAGGACGAAAAAGTGAATGCTACATATTTTACTGAAAGAGAAATTGAATGGCTACAGTGACAATAAACTACTATTACTGAAGGAAACTTATGGATAAAGACTGTAGATATATATAAGTGTTATATAGTAATAGAAATATAAAGTGTGAGGGGTTTTATGAATAATAAATGACAAGACACCAGCGGCGAACGATCGCAAGTGGGAAGGTCATATACGTGCTCGTAATTTTCATTGCTTTCACAGTGGGTTTTTTTTTTAAGTATGGATTCCAAACTATTTGAGAATCATAGAATAGTGTTTCTAGTGATACTATCAGGCTGTGGTAATCATATTACGGGTTGTCGGGAAGTGTAAAGTGGAGACTTCGTTACCCAACTTCAGAGGTCTCCACAAGTCCTACGGTACTCGACAAAGGCGCAACAAACACCCCAGGAGAAAGCTGAAGGTATGTGCCATATGCATATTTGATTTTGATATTCTAGGACTAATAACTGATTTTTGGTAAATATTTTTATAGAGTCTGTCGGAGTACGAATATGCCCACGGGAGCCGCAAGTCAAAGCAAAACAGGCCCGCGGTTAAGGGGTTAATGTCAGTAGTTACTGCTTATGAATGAATCATCAGCTTTTAACACAGTCAGTGATTTCTCTCTCTCTGCAGCTCCCCCACACACTTTGTTGGTGTTCATGTTCACTACTGAAGAATTATGTCAACACCCACAATTCAGTGAACTTGTTACTGTGAGACAGGGTTTCTTCAACTTATGAGAAACAAAAAATGATTTAATAATTATTATATGAAATATGTTATTAATTGTTCTCAGTTTGATACATAGCATCTTCCACCAACTAGTATAAGCTTTCTCGTTTGTGCCAGGAAATTCGCAAGGCCTTGCAGGATGTGAGAGGTGCCATAAACGAACTGAGGGAGTGGCGAGCCAGACCCCGGCACTGCAAGGATCTGTTGGCATCTGGTGACAGTGGTCGAGGGGTACGGGAGGTTTACCCTTACCCTGGTCGCCCTCACGACGCGGCGACTGTCTTCTGTGATCACATGGTCGACGGCGGTGGCTGGACTGTCTTCCAGCACCGTACCAACGCCACCTCTACCCGCGAGGACTTCTACCGCACCTGGGTCGAGTATCAGTTAGGCTTTGGAAATCTAGAAAGCGAGTTCTGGCTGGGCCTCGATCTGTTGCATACACTCACCTCGTGGTCTCTACAGGAACTGAGAGTGGACCTGGCAAATTTTGATGGAGAACAGCGCTATGCCAAATATGGAATGTTCAGTGTGGGTCCAGCCAATGACAACTATCGGCTTAGTGTTGGCAGGTAAACCACACGTATATGGTCCTCCCCTTTGACTTTATCACTGTTATAATGGAAATTATGTAGTTGTAGAATCGGGTTGGATAATGATAGTAAAATAAACTTTGGCTACCTAATAATAGGAAAATAAACTTTTTTCTAGAAGAAAAAAAAATGCAGAGAACGAAAGGAGGTAATGAGTTACTTATCTTATACAGGAAATTTATATAATAGTTTGATACTTGTACGTACAGATCTTTGCTAATCGGTGATAAAGTTTAATGCATCTGTAAATTATTATGTGTAACTATTCCAATTCTGATTCCAGGTACTCTGGTGATGCAGGGGATGGACTGTCACGAGAAGGTTATAGTCATAATGGCATGATGTTCTCCACTCCTGACTCTGACCACGATGCAGCTACCTCCAACTGTGCTTTCAGGTTTTACTGCTTTCTTTAAATTTTCCCTTACCTGTAATGTAAGGTTACGAAATGTTATATACCAGTACCATTATTAACTCCTGGGTTCTGTAATGCATAGGATCCACGGCGTCTTCACGAAGAACTAAGGCCTCGTAATAACTTGACAACTCGCACAAAATACTGAGGATGTGGAGAGTTTTTTCCAGCTTTTCCGAGAATGTGAAAAAAAAAAAATCAGACTTTCCAGGATGTTCACTGTACCAAGTAATTAGCTGTGGGTAAATGTACAGAGAAGCGAGCAACTCAAGTAGTTGCACAACTGCACACACAACGAAAAAAATTATGTCCAGTTCAACAGCTATTGTGCAGGTAGATCTGGAGATGGCAGTGGTATCGTTGGGGGTGGTCCTGGGACTGACGTTAGTGGTTGGGTTGTGTGGGTGATTTTGGGACAGAAGCTGTCATGTTTCCACTGTAAGCCACCTCTCATCTAGGATCAGGCTGCAAATTTTTCACATCACTTCCAGATTGAACAAAATTCACTGTTTCCTGTCCTAATTTACGTTGTAGCAATCCTTATTTCATGAAGTACTTTTTTCCCATACATTTGACACAAGAGTAAACAAGGACTGTTACACCTATTATCAGGAATCCTACAAGGGCAATCAAGATAGGAGGGTACACAAAATCAAGGCTGAAGAAGGAGTGATGAAACAAATGACACATGCGAAGTCAGAGCTGTTGAGGTAATCTGTCATGCCCAGCTGAAAAGAGCAAGTATTAACATCATCAATGGGGATTGTGGAAGAGATATTGTTAGGCACAGATATTTCGAAATTACTCTGTGAGAACGGATGGCATAATGTTGGTATGTTGGATATGTAGAGAGAGAATTTGACTTTAAGGAACAATAGTCGGGAATAATGTAAAGACTAGAAGATTTGAGTGACTTTACAAGGACGTTCGGGCAGGTAACACTTGTAAATAACGGACCTCGAAAACTGGAGCAGTGCACATAATCCAAGAGTGTGGAATATGGGTATTTTTGGAGCAGGTGTGCAGGAACATGCAGAAGAAATAGACTTCACTGAAAGATTGCACAGTACAGCATTCTCGCAGGGAGCAGCCATTATAGGGAGGAAACTACAGAGGAACGCAAGAGAAAGACGAATTGGTGGTAGAACTGACAAACACGAATGTATAAGGTCAGATGAGACGTAGGCAATGGACATATAGAACGAAAGATTCAAAGTACACAGACGCAGCGAATAGGGAACAGGTGAAAACCAAAAAGTATTAGTTGTAAGAGATCGAAAATGACTGAAGAACGAAGTGGGATATGAACCATGATAGTAGTGGAAAGGGAGGTAGCTTTGAAGACGGCATAATACAGTGTTAGACTGGAGAAAGAGAAAATAGGAACAAGACTGAAGTTAGTGTGACCCGATTCGAAGACTAAGGCATATATATATATATATATATATATATATATATATATTTAAATAGATAATGAATGGAGGAAGGATAATCAAAGTAAAAAAAAATAAGCCCATGTGCCCAAAGGCATCCTCCATTCATAAAATATTTATAACAACTGGATTTAAATTTAAGTGGATTGAAAGTTTGTGGGAAGCAACTCCCAGGAAGTGAATTCCAGAGAGTAGTAGTTCTGGGGATAAATGAATTTTGATAAGAAGAGGTTCTGCATTGCGAGGGAGAGAGTGTGAGTTCATGGGCACTCCCAGCTGGCCGAGTATTTTGGGAGAAAATGTGAAGGGGAGGCACAAATGAAGCCAGTTCATCAGAGCATATACAGTAAAAATATCGATAAAATAATGCTAAAGAAGTAACATCTCTACGTACTGATAATGGAGGAAAGTCCTGCGTAATGGCAGGATTATTGATTAATCTAATGGCTTTATTTTGAATTTTGTCCAAGTGCCCCAGTGCAACCGCTCCACATCCACTCCACAGTGGTGAACAGTATTTGATATGAGAACGCAGATGACTTTTGTATATTGTGGCCATCTGCTCGCAGTGCAGAACTCACGAACTCTGTACACAAGTCCCAATTTTTTAGAAGCATTTTTAGCAAGGGATTTAACATAAGCTGTCCAGCTTAGGTTGGTGTTTAGAGTAACGCCCTGGATATCAATTGTAGCGGATATAGGAATACTGACATCATTTATAATTATGTGAAAGTCTGAGGGATACTTTCTGTTGGAGAAATTAATGTATTTAGTTTTCTGAGCATTAAATGAAACCAGATTCGTTTGTCCCCATTGATAAATTTTAGAAAGATCCTGGTTCAGAGAAATTGCTGTGTTTATTTGGGAATTTATAATATCAAATTGTGTAAAGGAGGTACTAAATGTGAAAGAACTATGAAGGGTCGAGTCATGAGCATAAGTGAGTATTGGGTTGTGAGTGACAGATGGGAGGTCATTTATATGAATGAGAAAGGGCGTTGGCGCCAAAACTGATCCCTGAGGGATGCCAGCATATCTGAAACAGAAGAAGGTCTAGAGGGACATAACCACTAAAAGCAATCACTAAAATGTGGACAAAATCCTCAACTTTCATTATTAATAACTGGAGAGACAGATACAATGAGCCAGAATGGAAGGTGATATACAATATTTCTGTGACAATATTTATCTTACTATCCAGTTTTACTAAAACATACGAAAACTTGTTCAATTGTGAACCCATTTCATTCATATATATGACAATATTACAAACCAAATTATGGCGAAAGTTTAGCAACCTAGCTTGTGCCTCCAGCACCGAGGCTAAAGTCTCTATCTATGTAACGACTGATTTAATATATTTCAAATCTGGCAGCGCAACTGCCAAGGTCATATGCCGCTGGATCTATGTAAGGAAATACTGACAGGTAACTAGATGTTGCAAAACTAAAAATACCAACCAGAACCTAACCATTGAGATCAAAACGATCTAGGTTTAAACGTGATATTCTAACAGGGGCATTGTGATGCAGATGACCATTTAAACTAGCAAATTTTTATGTCTATGAAACTCAATTTCCACTGCAATGATTTGTACAAAGGTATCCAGAAGGACACGTTGACGTGTTTGTTGACCAAAGAAGCAAGTAAGGACAACGTGGTGGACAGCTGACCGGCAAATTTTGAGAGTTTTTTGATGATTGTCAGTAACACCTGTAGATCAAAGTGGAGGGAGATGACGTCCTTTACCATCAGTACTTCAAACTGGGGCTTCACCAATGCCCTTGAGTGGAGGGACCCCATCTCCATCACTATCATCGAGAGATGAAGCAAATGCAGCAAGTACCAGCAAGGCTGTTCACACGCTTCACAACATTTTACCTATAATTGGAATCCAGATTAATGTTATGATCAGCCAAGTGATCTTGATATGTGGAGAAAGAGACACAAGAAACAGTGAGGTGAGTTGTTGAGTGAAGCCCTTGTCTGTTGTCATTAACAGGTGGGGTAGAAGGTATGGAAGGGGCAGCAAAGTAGAAGATGGAGGAGGGAAAGAAAAGCTGTAGTAAGTGGCCCTGTAGAAGGACGGGAAAATATGGAAGATGCATCACTGTATTTCCTGACTTTCCTCCCAACTGAAATACTTGGGAGATCTTTACAAATCATCAGAGTGAATCCATTTACTCAGATGATGACAAGTTTTTAACCCTCTGCATGCCAGTGCCATTTTAAAACGGTCTAACAAAAATCTGTGATCAGTGCCAGTGCCGTTTTAAAATGGTTTAAAATTAAAACATTCACTGTGGCCACATTTTTAAAGATTTGCGGGTAAAAATTGGCAGGCATGTATGTTAACTGTTCCTCTATCATGCCTCAAGCAGTGAAGGCCATACACCCACTCACTCCCCCCTCACACTCGCTCAGCCTTACTCTGCCTGTGTGCCTCATCAAGTGCTGTACATAGTGAAGACATGTTGTAAATATTTTCATGTAAGTGAAGGGTCTATACATAGTGAAATCAAGTTAATATTTTCTTCTAAGTGTAAAAACTGTACATAGTGATGTCAAGCTGTAAATACCTTCTTGTAAGTGCCAGGACTGTTCATAGGGAAATCAAGTTGTACCTATCTATAAGTAAGTGTAAGATAATGCATTCACAGTGAGAGATACATGCAAATTGTGACAGATGCTGAAGTAATAAGTAATCAGAAAAGTGTACTGAAAATTGCTATAGCTTCCCAACATAAATACCTGAGTCTATCTTACATAAAAAAACGTCTTTCACCTACGTGGCAAGCGTGAGAGAACGGGAATACCTGTATACGAGTATGCAGGACTCAATAAAACCCATTTCTGAGCTTTGGTATTTTAATGGTAAAATTCGTTGTTTTCACATCAAAATCTATCAATTTAGCCAATAAAAATAAAGGTCAAAAAATGGCCGGCACGGGGGTGACCAATAGGGCTAAAAATAGCTGGCACGTGGAGGGTTAATATAAACTTTGTTATCGTTACAAGATAACACAAGGTATAGGCCACTCAACTTCTCAAAGAGCTTAAAAGTGCTAGAGAACGATCAAGAAAACACTAAGTTTCAACCATTAATATAGAACTGAATTAGTACATCTTGGCATTGCAACAACTCGGTCATAATGCATCTAAAAGAACTTAAATTTTGGATGCGAGAATAAACTCGATATTTCCACGTTAAAGTAAAACTAAAAAACATCAAAAATATGAATAGGTAAAAATTAATTACCCCAAAACAGAGTAAGAAGCCCACCTCCCAAAGAAAAGGAAAAACATCTGTCAGATAGCCATAGGCTTCTCCAAGCCCTCAAGGACAGATAGCAGGTACATCCATCTCTGAATGAGTATTGAGAAACCGCCGATGCAGGTCCCCCAGAATTAGACACTGAAGCAGCAAGTGACGGACAATAAAGGGAACAAGTTAGTCATCACAATATGGATGAGTTCCACTACACAAAAGGAACTCATAAGTAAGCCGTGGGTCCCGAATGCGAAGCTGGGCAACAGCCACCTCCAACAGCCAAAGCATCGAGAGAAGAACCCTCGGCACAACCGTCCTCTGAAAAATCTTCTTTATTATGCGCAACACCATCCCACAGTCTCTGCCAACAAGTACGAATATGTCATAACGGAAGCAGGAAGCAGGGAGTTGGCAGGAGGTCGTCGAGAAGACACATCTTTAGATAATATATCTGCCCTCTCATGCACTGCACACAAATATGAGCTGGAACCCACCAAAATCAGACTAGCATACCATGCCCCTGACTCAGAAAAAGCCACTCGAGAACAACCTGAACCAAGGGATTGCCTGAACTGGACTCAAAGGCCAAAAGGACGCTTTGAGAATCACTAAAATCCGTAAAAGTAGCCTCCTCTTGTCTTAAAATCAGCTGAAGAGGTAAAGCAACAGCATTTTATTCCCCTGTAAAAATAGAGGAATCTATAGAAGGACTTCCTCCCTTCACAAAATTTGGGAAATCCACCTCAAACCCGCCATCAGGGTCTGATTTCGAACCATCTGTATATACAGTGTCTCAGTGAATGGACGAATGTTACAAAAATAGCTGATAGAGAGCTAGAAAGAGGATAGAAGCCTTGGTTCCTTCAATATCTCTGCACACTGGCACTGCTGGGAAAACCATGGAACAATTCTTAGGAGCCTGACAGGCCAAACAGGCTCTGTAAAGAGACCTAAATCCCCCATAATCTGCCTGACCCTGTTTCCAGACCGATGCGGAGTGCTAGGATGAGAATCATGGAACTGGAAAAATTACTACTGTGACACACAAACAGCAGTCAGTCTGGCATACGTCTCAGACATTTCCGCAACGAATAATTAGTGACTTGTGCTGCAGATCTAAGGGATGCATGCCAGCCACCACCAGCATGCAAGGAATTGGGGAGGAGCTGAAAAAAACAGTAGCAATATGCAAACTAGCATGATGAACAAGACAGAGAACACTAAGCCCTGATACAGTAGCAAAGGCGTACACCTCTCATCCATTGGTAAGTTTATATCTCACTAAAGTTGATACAGATGGAGGACTGTCTTCTGATCAGCATCCCACGAGGTGTGAGATGGTATCCTCAACAAAATCTTAGCTTGCATGCAATGCACTCGTAGAAGTTTCAATTGCAAAACCTAAGTAAACCAACAGTCAAAGTTTGAGACAAGAAATTTGGTCTGGGTGAACCTCCTTTCTCCTACAAAAATGCATACTACATTCTTCCTTGAAGAAAAACGAAAACCTCTCCAGTCCGCCCAGCTGGCGACCCTGTTTAGTGCTATCTGCATTCTTCTCTCAACTGCAACATCCTGGTGCCTGCAAACCTTATTACTAGATTATCCACATAAAGGGAAGAAGGCACCCCCTCAGGAAGGGAGTCTGTTTTTCCACTGATGGCAACAGCAAATAAAGGAACACTGAGTACATTGCCCTGCAGAACTCCCTTCTCCTGATTTCAAGGGACAGAGAATGAGGAAGCCCCACGTATTTGAAACCTGTGGTTTGACAAAAAGTCAATGAGGAACAATAGTAGGCAGCCACACAGACGAATACTGTGAAGCTGACTCAGAATGCTATGGTGCTGTACCATATCATACGTCTTTTCCAGGTCAAAGAACACAGTCACAAGATGTTGTGGAGATGTAGGCTAATTGCCTCACAGACTGATGACTCAAGTCTGATGAGGTTGTCTGATGTAAACCATATCCTACAAAACTCATTTTGTGATGGAGATAAGAAACCATTTTTCTCTAGATGCCAAACAAGCCTCACACTAACCATCGTCTCAAACACTTTGCACACACAAGATGACAGACAGATGGGACGAGGATTACAAACATTATAATGATCCTTACATGGCTGGGAAATAGCAGGACCATAGCCATCTTCCAATTAGTGGGCACTAAACCGTCATCCCATATCCTGTTATACAATCTAATAAAAAATAACAGAGAATCGTATGGCAAATAGCAAATCTTAGCATGAGAAATGACATCAGGTCCAGGAGCAATCAGTACACTGCTCGAGTGCAGCCTGCAGTTCATGTAGGGTAAAGAAAACATTCTAAGGTTACCCTGCAATAGACAGAATGGAACCTAACCCCACCTGTTGACGCTGGAAACAGCTCAAAGGCTTGGATTGTTCTGATTGAGAAACATTATAAAAGTGCTCTGCCACGGCTGAAGATACCTCAAAGGTGTGGGATACAGAAATTCCTTGAGTGTTACGTATCAGTGGAGGATAAGGTGAATACTTGCACGTTATTTTCCTCACACTCTTCCAGATCACTAGTAAAGAAGAGGAAGAGGTGACAGATGAGCCATGGCTCTCCGTGAGTTGCAACATTAGTTTTTCAGAAACCATCGATAATGGGCAACTGATTTAAGCAGAACTAAAATAATAATTAATAAAACAAAACATCTTAAATCGTCCTCTATCTCCTAATGGGAACTTGGTAGAACTCCTAGCCAAGGCACACTCTTCATTCCCTCAAGGCACAGGTCTCCTGCAAAGTTTTCCAGACATTCGAGGCATAGAAGACCAGCCTGAATACAGTAGATGTGAAATACTGTTCTGCATCATCAACATTCTGCAAGTCAGGAACACTTAAAGTGTTCCACAAACTCTGCCCAGTAGCATAATCTTCGTTGGGCCATTGGTTGATAACGACCAGGATTGCTTCACAAACACCAAATATCCTATTGCAAACACCAAATCTAATCACAACAGTGCCCAAACACTATACACAACAACTGCTTGTATAGTGAAATGTGTTGCACGGCCGGGACTGGAGTAAGAGTGGAAATTTAAAGGGAGAGAGCCGCACAGTACCATCCCCACTCACAGCTCATTTGATACTGAATAACTTGTCCGCTCTTTTGCTGGAATCAGGACCCACAGTTGCCAACTCATTATTTTTGACAAGGAGCAGGGAAGCTACAATGTCTCCAAAAATGACGCCGATCGGCCAAAAACTTTTCCTCTGACGAAAGTTTTTATGCTTTAATGGTGCCAAAAGCATCAACGAGTATAGTCACAGCCACACCCATATGAAGATAAATGCATCATCGTGTACAAAGGGGTTAAGATTATTGTTTGAGGAAGCAAAGCGAGCGAGAACACCAAATTTGGTCACAGTTTGGACCCCCGACATATGTACAGTCAACAAGAGTTTTACCTGGACCACCTAGTCGCTGAATATGGCTAACGTGGCAACAGCGTGTGTGTGTGTGTGTGTGTGTGTGTGTGTGTGTGTGTGTTTATGTGTACATGCCCGAGAATTTATCGAATCATCAAGCTTCATCCTCTTTGCCATATTATATTATTATGTGGTCATTGTATTATGCTGTGATATTGGCTAATAAATACTGTGTGATTGGGATAATGAGCTGTGCACTATGCTATTCATAAAGCCTGATTTATATAAAATAATTCTTTTCTTCTCTTGTACTGTGAAGCACGATACAGGTTGAGTTGTGGTTCAGAAACATCGCGCCATTTATGGGTGAAGTTGCTCACTGTATCTGAACCACAACTCAACCTGTATCGTGGCTCACGCTACAAGATAAAAGAATTATTTTTTATAAATCAGACTTTATAAACAGCATAGTGCACAGCTCATTATACCAGTCACACAGTATTTATTAGCCAATATCACAGCATAATACAATGACCATATAATAATACAGTATAATACGGCAAAGAGGATGAAGCTTGATGATTCGATAAATTGGTGGGCATGTACACAGGAACACACATACACGTGCTGTTGCCATGTTAGCCATACCCCGTGAGTAGGTGGTCTAGGTGGAACTCTTGTTGACTGTACCTGGGCGAAAAATTTATCTCTTCAGCAAGAAATGGGGGCAGGGGTTGGGAGTAAAATTCTGTAGAACAGTAGCAAACTTTTTTGAATATCTTAGCCAATTTTGAAGTTATGAGAAAGATTTTGGAAACTGCATGAAAATCTTCAATTATTTTCATTTCATAGACAACCCATAATTCCCAATAGTTTTTCTGTAAACTGAGGAAACGATTTTTAAAAAGGCAGATTAGTTTAACAGCCGGCTGTGCAAGAGGCAACGGTCTAAAGTTGCGTGAGTAGAGCAGCAGTATTTTTCAACGATTGCTGGGGCAACCAGGTTTTGCATTTTCAAAACAAATAATACCTTTTTTTTTTTTTTTTACTTTTGACTGAATCCAAGTCAAACTAACACAATACCCTGATTGACGAAAGAAACTCTAAATTTCTTATTTCTGATTCGATTTGGAGCACACCGAGAGATTTGGTGAAAGTGATTTTTTGTGAGTGAACAAAAGGCAAAGTCATTATTAACCTGCTAGGTCCCAAGCCCTAGACCTGAAATTAACAGAAGAGGAGTTCTGGTATTAGGAAGTGTGAGTGATTATTTTTAGTATAATTCAATAGGTTCTTTTTGGCAATTTCAGGTCAGGAAATCAGAGGAAGATGATGAGCCACAAGAGTCAATATTCAGCGCTGCCTGACTTGCTTGCTCACTCGCTCGAACACGTTCCACATTTTCAGTGTGTACGCCTATTATATATTTATTATCAAGTATGAGACGACTAAGAAAGAAGGGCTAATCTAGCCTTAGCCCAGAGAAAGTGGCTGACATCTTTTGTACTTTTTCTGACTAATTCTAGACGATTTTTCTTGTGTGAAGGAAGCCATAGTAGTGTCCAGAGGCTAAATGTTCAATAAAGCCTACCAATCCATAAAGAACGGTTTGAATTTGATCCTGATTATTAATGACAGCAAAAGAAAATCCCCATAGAGTATGGGTTAACCCGTCATGTCCCGAGGTTTTCCGCACCTCTGACATCCCCCAATCCCGAGGTATTTTCGAAAAAAAAAATTTTGGCTAAAACCTCCGCTTTTGGTGAGAAACATCGAAAATTCATAGAGAAATCGCTCACCTGAGGTTTAAAATACTCAATCCAGGTAGGAGTTCCTCCTTACCTGACTGGGTTTTCTAACATGCTGGCACCAAAGAAAACGAGTTCTGTGGGAGGGTAACTATTTCACACAACTCATAAACGGTATTTATTTATTTACTTGGTACGAATTTATTTATAGTATGAGAGTATATTAGTTTTCAAGTAATAATATAGGCATTATAAGCATTGTTTCACTCACTAACTAATCACCATACCTGACCTTTTTTTGCCACATTACCTGATGATTATTTCTGACTGTTTCTTCTTCTAATGCTATGTAAACTTTGTCCTCCACATTGTCATCGATTGGGGAATCACTCTGCCCCTGAATATCTTTACTGGCCAGGTCACTGGTAACAGGTGAATTGCCGAGACAATGGTGTGAGGGGGGGAGGGGGGAGGTTATGCAGTGTAAGGCATTGTCCCTGCTTGGCATCTTGTAGAGGAATAGAGGAAGGTGTCCCGTGTATACGTACGAAAAATCATGCGCGAAAATTGAAAATTGTGCAAATTAGGGACCTTGCAATTGCACGACGTACCGGTACGTCACCGGGACTGGCAAATGCAAATTGTTGCAACGTACCCATACGTCAACGGGACGGGGCGGGTTAAGGAAGTAAGAATTTAATTTAATCGTGTCAGGTAATGTAAAGTTAGACTGTGAGGTAGAAGGATGTAAACTCAGAGGCAAGGAGGGGAAAAGAGAGAGAGAGAGAGAGAGAGAGAATGAATGAATGAAGGAATGAAAGAAAATGTGACATGGCGGTGCAATAGCAGAGGTCATATGCCGTCAAACACAAACATTAAAAGAAAGTCAAAATATATAAGAAAAAACGATAAAAAGCAAAGAGAAAACCAATGTATAAAACAAACCAACAGCATAAAAGAAACAACCAAAACTAAAAACTTGGTGGAAAGACAGAGGTTAAAATAGAACATTATCATTACAACACTAAAATACGCTAAAGCCATACAGCTTGTGGAGAAGGCCAGAACTCAACACAGAGGAGAAAGTGCCTCCCCCACAGCACAAGCCTCTTCCCAAAGCATCAAGGAGAGAAGGTACGATCCGTTGCTGGCTCGGCACCCGGAAAGGTACCGCCGACAAAGGTCCCCAAAGACTGGGGCATTTGGCAAGGAGATGCTGCACAGTCAAAGGAACCAGACAGTCATCACAATAGGGAGGGGGCACCCTCTCCATTAAAAAACCATGAGTCAGCCTAGCGTGGCCAATCCAGAGACAGGCCAAAGCTGTTTCTCACTGTCGGGACAGTCCCACATACCCCCCATCGCCCAGGTTCTGACGAATGCTGTGGAGTTTCTGCACCCCTGCTACATCCCACCTCCTCTGCCAGCAGAAACGGACAGCCTCCACAGTGGCTGCACATAAATCCTCCGATGGGACACGGTAATGAGGAGAGGAAGAGCGAGAGGCAGCAGCTCTAGCCAATGAGTCGGCACACACATTTCCCGCGACCCCCACATGTGCAGGGATCCAACACAGTTGTAGAGTATCCTCGCCTACATAATAAGAAGTGCCACTCCAAGACAGACAGGACTAGGGGATGTGATGGGAAGCCACAAGACAAAGCTTGTAGGACACTGGCTGTGTCACTAAAAATTGTAAAAGAAGCTAGAGGAGAACTAAACATCAATCCAACCATGACTAAAATGCAGGTAAGTTCAGCAATAAAAACAGATGCAGGAGGGAGACTCCCTCCATGGCTGAAATCACGAAAAATGACACCAAAGTCCGTCCCCACGTGGGATTTAGAGTCATCAGTATATACAGGAACTGAGTCACTGTGAGCAGAGGCGTGTTCTAAAAAAATAAGACAAAGCTGCCTGTGAGGAAAGAGAGGCCTTCCTCTCCTAGAAGTGATCACATGCCAGGGAGCCACTCAGGGGACATGCATAGGGCAAAAAGGGAAGGACTGGGCACCCAACTCCCCCATGGCAGCCCTTGCTCTGTACCCAAACGGGTGTGAATAGCGAGGGTGGGTGTCATAAAAGGGGAGAAGAGTGACCTCAGAGACAGCCTTACAGCTCATTGAGGCTGGAAGACAATGAAGGCGGTACCAATACTGCACCATGAAGGACTGCTGGCGTAGATCCAGTGGTGATTCGTTCACATGAACCAACAGACTTTCAACTGGAGAAGAGCAGAAAGCCCCAGTTGACAGACAAATCCCAACTTGATGGACAGAATTTAGTGGCATTAGCCATACCTCAGTAATAGAAGAGTATACCACATTCCCATAGTCCAATTTGCTCCTTAATAAAGCACGGTAAAGTTGAAGCAGGACGGTTCTGTCAGCGCCCTAAGACAAGTGAGATAGGATCTGTAGGAGAGATTGGGCACAGTGGCATGACAGTCGAAATGAACGGATATGAGGTACCCACGTCAGTCTCCTGTCAAAAACAAGTCCAAGAAACCTTGTCTCATCCACATATCGCACCCTGTGGCCACATAACTGGAGGTCTGGTTTAGGGTGAACTCTCAAGTGGCAGAAATGCAAGGCCACCATCTTTGTTGGCGAGAAATGGAAGCCATGCACGGTGGCCCACCGAGAGACCCTGTCTAGAACAAGCTGTATGCGACATTCAGCCATGGACATTCGGGAAGCAGCATAGCACAGAGCCAAATCATCGACAAACAGTGAGGCCAACACCCCTTCTGGAACAGGAGACAATACCCTCCAATACTAAAGCAAAAAGGGTCACACTGAGGACACTTCCTTGAGGCACCCCTTCCTCCTGAGGGTACGAAGGAGACAGGGTGACACCAACCCTAGCCCTGAATGAACGGTCAGGCAGAAAATTTAATATAAATAGGGGTAGCCTGCCATGTAAACCAAAAGAATGGAGCTATTGGAAGATACCAAATCACCACATAGTATCATATGCCTTTTCTAGGTCAAAGAAAATGCACACCAGATGCTGCTATCTAGTAATGGCATCACATGCTGCAGCCTCAAGACAGACAAGTGCATCTGTTGTTGGGCAACATTTTCGAAAACCAGACTGACACTGACAGAGACATTCATTCCTTTCTAGGAAATACATTAAGCACATGTTGACCATTTCCTCAAATAATTTGCACAAGCAAGATGTTAAGGCAATTGGCTGATACTCCAGGGGACTGTAACCTGCCTTCCCTAGCTATTGGAATGGCAGGACAATAGCCTCATGCCAAGAGGTGAGAAGAGAAGATTCCCTCCAGATTCTATTAAAAAGGCTGAGGAGAAAAGACAGTGCATCATCATCCAGGTGTCGAAGAATCACATAGGGAATATCATCCGGCCCTGGTGAGGTGTCATGACAGAAGGAAAGAGCAGATTGGAGTTTGCGATATGAGGGAGGGAGGTTGTAGGACTCCATATTCCCTGAATGGAAGTCCAGCACCCTTGCCTCTTCTGTCTCAAGTTGTCTGGCAAAAATCGGTGAGCTAGTATCTCTATGACTGACCACTGCAAAGGCAGGCGCAAAAATATTGGCCACGGCTGCAGGGTCACCAACGGGTTCACCATTAGACATCAACACGGGGAACCTGCGTTAAATGAATTTTTCTGAGATCTTTTGCACCCTCTTCCACACCTGAGAAACTGGCATCTTTAAGTTTACAGATGACACATAAGCCATCCAAGAGTCCCTCCTAGCTTGTTTGTGTACCTGATGAGCCTTAGCCGCACCCTTCTGAACTCAACAAGATAATGCTTTGTCCTGCATCGACAATAACGGGAGAATGCTAACTTCTTATTACGTACAGCAACACTGCAATCCTTATTCCACCATGGGACAGGTCAATAGTGATCCATGCCGGAGGTCTTAGGAACAGCATGAATGGCAGCAGAATGCAGAACGGAGGTAAAGAACTAAACAGTCTCATCAATATGCGGAAAGTCTTCAACTGAGACATCAACAGAAATCAGAGAAGAGAAAAGGGACCAGTCTGCCTTGTCCAATCTCCACCTCAGTAGACAGGAACAGGGACTAGAGACTGCTGCAGTAAGAAGGATGGGAAAATGATCACCTCCATGGAGATCCTCCATAATCTCCCAGGCAAAGTCTATGAGGCAGTCAGGAGAGCAGACAGAGAGGTCAATTCCTGTAAATAACCCATTTGGGGGTAAAAATGCGTAAATGCACCAGTATTCAATAGGGTAAGATCCTCATCCTCTAATAAGGATGCCAACAAACTTCCACATTGGTTACAAGACAGTCACCCCACTAAGAGTGGTGACCATTAGCCCGTCATGTCCCGAGCACTTTCGCACGTCCAACACTCCTCAGACCCGAGCATTTTTGGAAAAAATTTTTTTTGGCTAAAACCTCCGCTTTTGGTGAGAAACATCGAAAATTCATAGAGAAATCGCTCACCTGAGGTTTAAAATACTCGATACAGGTAGGAGTACCTCTTTACCTTACAGGGTTTTCTATCAGGGTGGCTGCAAAGAAAACGAGTTCTATGGGAAGATAACTATTCCACACCACTCATAAACGGTATTTATTTATTTATTAGTACGAATTTATATGTAGTACGAGAGTATATTGGTTTTCAATCAGTAATATAGGCATTATAAGCATTGTTTCACTCACTAACTCATCACCATTCCTGACCTTCTTTTGCCACATTACCTGATCATCATTTCTGACTGTTTCTTCCTCTAATGCTATGTAAACTTTGTCCTCCACATTGTCATCGATTGAGGAATCACTCTGGCCCTGAATGTCTTTATTGACCAGGTCACTGGTAACAGGTGAATTGCCAAGACTATGGGGGGGGGAGGTTATGCGGTGTAAGGCATTGTACCCGCTTGGCATCTTGTAGAGGAATAGAGGACGGTGTCCTGTGTATACATACGAAAAATCACGCGCGAAAATTGTGCAAATTAGGGACCTTGCAATTGCACGACGTACAAGTACGTCGACGGGACTGGCAAACACAAAATATTGCAACGTACCCATACGTTGACGGGACGTCTCGGGTTAAAGTCCCCCCAAAGAAGAAAGTGTGTAGGTAACTGACCAAGAAGGTTCTCAAGTTCCTCCCTACTGACTGCTGTGTTGGATGGTAAATAAATGGAACAAACTGTATTCCAGTGGCAGGCATAAAGTGCTCGACAAAAGTATTGTGCGCCCTGCATCCCTCCTACGAAATAAACCTTTCAACTATGGAAAAACATGTGAATAATGCATTATAATTACCTTTAATGCTTGGTAGGGTATCCTTTGCACTTCTTCACGGACCTGAGATGTCGTGGAAGTGAAACGGTGAGGTTCCTCAGGTGCTGGGTATATCACCCAGGACTCATGAATGGCTGCTTCCAGCTTAGGCAGAGAGCTCATGTCCTTCCCTTGGAGATTCTTCTTTATGAGGTACCAGAGGTTTTCTATTGGACTGAGGTCTGGGCTATTGCCTGGCCAGTCTTTCATGAAGGAGACCTCACAGTCACGAAGCCAGTTGGTGACAGATTTGGCTTTATGAGCAAGTGCACCGTCCTGCTGAAACACTTGTGCACCTGTGAGCTCGAAGGACTCAGGTAAATGATCACAAAGCAACTCCAGGTAAACGTCCTGATTCACTCTGCAGTTCTTGGGAAGCACAACAAGCTTCCCCAAACCCTTCCCAGAGAAACAACCCCATACCATTAGTGAATCAGGGTTTTTAACTGTGCTCTCCACGTAACGGGGGTCAAGCGGGTCACTACCTCTGCGCCAGTACACGTGCGCTCCTCAATACAGGTAACGGTAAACATTGCCTCATCAGACCACAACACCCCAGGTAAGGTACTTCTTAGCAAAGGCAAGCTTACGAAGTTGCTGGTTATGTGTAAGAAGAGGCTTTCTCACAGGCCTGTGGCTTGTGTAACCAAGTTCATAGACTCTTCGAGAAACCATGTGCACTGAAAATTAGCCAAACACTTCCGGGTTGCTCTCCTTAATTTCCCTTGCACTCACACAAGGATTAGACTCCACTGCATGTTTTAGCACATTAACAGACCTCGGGGAAATTTTCCTGGGGCTACCAGACCGTGGTTTCTTTGTAGGAACGTCACCACTATTTTCCACTTGGTAACAGGCACACCACCTCTGCACTGTCGACCAAGCCACACCAACCAAATCAGTAATTTCCTTCGTGGGGTGGCCTGCCTCCTTTAGAGCAATGATCTGTGATATTATTTCACTCAACAATTCACGGGTAAGGGCCATAGTAAAGTAACGAAAGCCAAAACACTGTGGGTCACTAGGTAAAAAATGGTGCAACAAGAGAGGGAGGAGTTGCCAGGTTCCTCTCTCTCATGCAGCCCGCAGGCAACTGAGGGTCCAGCCAACCAGCGTGCAGTAAGGCCTCAGGCTGCCATGACATCATGTTAGCGGCCAAAATTTCTGGCTCAGTTTTTTCTCCCAAAAAAGGGTGATTCTTTTTTCACCAAAAGTATTGCACGCCCTGACATAGGCGCGGAATACTTTTGTCGAGCACTGTACAACTGAACAGCAAGACACTGGAGGTCAGACTGGAGGTGGACAGGCCGATGAGCGATGTCAGCTCACACCAAAACAGCACTACCTCCAACAGGACCCTGGGTTGGTGCTGAGTATAAAGCATTGTACCCAGGTGGTGCATGAGGAGTGGCAAACCCTAAAAGAGTTTCTTGGAGACACACACACACAGGGGAGTAAGTCAGGAGGGTCTGCAGCTCCTCCCAATTACCACGCAGCCCTTGGTGTTTCCCTTGTAGTATAGTGGCTGAGAATGCCATAGTACCCACAGCGAAGGAAGAATCAGTGTAAGAGGTGAGACAACCTTGCCTCCGAAAAGCAACCAGATTTAGATTTCTGCTTAGAACTGCCCTTAGAAAAAGACTGCCCAGCACCATTATGGTGGACACTGTGCTGCCTGGCTGAAGATAACCTGGAGGAAGAAGAGGGCCAGACAATGGTCTTCTTCTGTGGTGGAGCAAGAGATGGCTTGACAGAGGGACCAGAAGCTGCCCTAGTCGGAATAGAGCAGGCAGTGCCTCCACGAGAAGGAGCACAATCAGTAGCGCATCCCACAGTACTGGAATCCCGCGAGGGCAAGGCCTCATGCAGCTGATTGGGCACATCAACGACCTGGGTACCACCACTGTCTGATGGTGGCTGGGTTGTCAGCGAAACACCATCCTCAGCCTGCACTTGCCCGAACCCCTGAGCATCCCGAGTAGGAGAAGTGCTGGGCTCCACTACAGAGATCTTTGGTAGCAGTGCTTCTATCTCTGAGCACTCTGAGGAGCCAAGGTGATGCTTACCATGCAAAGGAGGGACATCAAGAGTTTTGGATGTGTCAAAGCAAGGCTTAGCTTTGTCACGGGTGTTTGCCATGGGAGGAACTGAAGGATCCGGGATGGGGGAGGCACTCGCAGATGCAGGAAACACCACCCCGGAGGGGACACCCCCAGAGACAGGAGGCGCCTCTCCAGAGGAAGTACAGCCGTTTTCAGGTTGCACTCCCTCAGTGGAACCCCCCGGCCGAGAGGGCCAGGAAGTAGAACACCGAGAATTTGATGGGGAATTGTGTGATGGCAGGGGCACCTCAACCATACCATGGGAAACACCACCACAATTTCCACAGACCTTGGGAAGATCAGACGCTTCCTGCTGGCAAGAACGGCAAACATGACCATATCATTGGCAATAATAGCACTTTCCAGGTCGGGGAACATAAGGTTTAACCTTAAGTTTCCAACATGCAGCAGTTACAACCTCTAACAAAGTAAGGTGATCAAACATCAAGGTAAGAGTGGGTGTGGGTGTTAAAACCCCATCAGCTTTCTTCATAATTCTCTGTACTACTTCAACTTCCTGAGGAGCCAGCCCCTCCAGGAGGGAAGAATCAGAATAAGAGATCAAGTCACGAGAATACACAACCCCACGGGACTGATTTAGGACCAAGTGACGAGAGGCAGATACTGGATAACTGGCAACCATAGTAACAGATGGATGCATGAACTCTCCTCTCCATTCCTGGCCTCTAGCAACAGAGAATCATCGCCCTGCAAGAAGACCTTTGTGGGTAAATCCACATGCTGTAACTAGAGCACTGTGAATCTGAAAACAGTTCAGGTTCCAGAAGGAAGTACCATCAGCCGTTTTGAGTACTATGTATTTTGTATAAGGGTATTTCTCAAAGACACCAGGTAACAGATCGATAGAAGAGACATCTGGATTCTCAGTTTTGGCAGATGACCCAGAAGGTACAGGGTCGTCGACCAGAGAGAGACCAGGTGATGCTGACTCATGTGGCTGATAACCAACCACACGAGTGGTTGAAGAAGTGTTTTAATGTATGCATATGTACATTAGTGAGAGATAAAATGGCACCAGGAGCCAAGGCAAACCACCTACCAGGGAGTAAGGGGACTGAGCGCGGCCTGCTGGGAGGAAGGTACCTCGTCCCCAGAGGGTGACCCAAAATGGACACCCCGTGATGCGAAAGTTCGCTCCCACCAGTGAAAAAAAAACCCTTCCCCAACACCCCCCCTAGCCCAGACACCCAACCAACCAACTCAGGACAGCACCAAGGCGACCCCACTGGAGGGCAGCACCAATGAGCAATATGGGTAACCTACGTTTTGGGCAGCACTTAGTCAGACCCCTCACCCACAACCCTACCAACATGGGAGACCCTGCCAGATGTCATTACATTCGTGGGCAGGCTTGTGGGATCACAGGGGCACGCAAGCCCCCACCACGACAAGGTGGCTGCCCACGAAAGAGAGAGAGAGAGAGAGAGAGGGATGGCGGCAAGAACTTAGCAAATGAAACATGTAAAGGGCAATGGCTAGTTTGTAGGTATTTGAGAATCATATAATTATATACTTCTGAAATGGGAAAGTGAAAGGTGGCAGAAAAATGTTATTGGTGATAGACATTACGTATAATTGCCGCTCTAGCTGAAGGGGCTTGGCTGATCACTTCGCAACATGACAACACCAAGGGTCGCATAGAGATGGTATACATGTGTGTAACGTCAGTAGTGTAAAAATGCACCACTGACTCTGCCTTTTCGTCATCAAAATAATAAGGAGTAATATGTTTAATACCTTGTAAAGTTAGTACCGCAACAATATTGATCAGCTTCATTCATTACTGAAGTATGTAATTATATGATTCACAGATACTTACCACCGAACTAGGCATTGCCATTTACATGATTTACTTGCTAACTCCTTGATTCTTTCTCTCTCTCTCTCTCTCTCTCTCTCTCTCTCTCTTCCCCTCCTTGCCTCTGAGTTTACGTCCTTCTACCTCGCAGTCTACTTTCCCATTACCTGACACGATTAAATTAATTTCGTCTATGGGTTAACCCCTTTGCGCCCAGGGTCCTCAATATAGGACGAGACTAGGCATTTTCAAGATTTAATAAAGAAGGGAACCTCAGAGGAGGGACCTATGAGCTTCTCAACTTTGAGCCAATAGGAGGAGGGCGGTGCACTTGGTGCTCTTCCAGCAACATCCCTCGCACAGGAACTCTGGGAGCTAATGGGTTAACCCATAGACGATGAGGATTTTTTTTGTGTGTGTGTGTGTGCCGTCTTTGATCGTCATGATCAAATTCACACCGTCGTTCATGGATTGCTAGACTTCATTAAACCTTTAGCCTTTGGACATCACTATTGCCTCTGTCACACAAGAAAAATCATCTAGAATAATAGTCAGAAAAAAAAAATGTCAGATGTTTTCTAAGGGCTAAAGCTGTATTACGTCCTTTTTTCTTATTAACTCTTAAATAATAATAATAATAATAATTATTATTATTATTATTATTATTATTATTAACTCCCGATATGTGTAATTATCATCGCCACAGGCTCTCTTCCTCCCCTGTCTTGTTGCCTCCCTCTCCCCCCCGTCTTGCATCCCTTTCCCTCCCCTTCTCTGTCTCCTCTCTTCTGCTTTACTCTGGTGAACGAGCGCTGCGCCCTCTGTGGGCTATGTTTGGAAACAAACCTGGCAGGGACTGTCAGCGAACTTTTGCTCGTAGGTGTACACCAACTAGGGCAACATCTTCGTAAGTCTGCAGAAGATCAAACAACTGTGATTTATGCTTAGGACTATCAACGGCGTCTACATGAAAAGAAATATCTGGAAAATTAGTCGTAATGGAATCCGTTGAGTTTCTTACGATGGACGGTCATGAATACTAATAGATGGACAGGGTAATCTGCCACTACCCCCCCCCCAACTCCCTGTCCTTACCACCATCAAAGCACTGATATGTTAGGTGGATGGATCGGAGATATGAAACTTCGCTCACTATCACGTCTTGCTGCTGGTAATGTTACTTTCATTAATCCTACAATTAGGTGTATTATCTCATGCATAGATCCATGTACAGTTCCATGAGAATTAACTAATCGAAGTTTTAGCAGATTTCAATGCAATAACCTTAACGTATAGAGTTGTCTTCCAAATTTATCCAACGTGCTCTAAGCAACTTACTAAAACCGAAGAAACAGCAACAAGGTATATGGCCACATATAGTAACTCCCTCTCCTGCGTTGTCATCTGAAGAGCACATATCCACCCACCAACTCATCGTCCTACTCACTAAGGCAATCCAGCACAACCCACCGACGTCACTCCGGACACTTACCCTGCCCAGCCGCCTGGGCGACCCACCCAGCGCGATGATTCCAGCCATCTACCCTGCTAGCCCAAGAATGCCTCCCACAAAGCTCGTCTAAGAATGCCACTCAACACACTCGCCTATTCACCTGAACCCATCCACCCACCCAAGCCACCAACCCAACCACCCACCCAGAGCGCCCCGGCCACGCAATCGTCTCAGTCACCCTGGCGACCCACCGTGGCCACTGACCCTGGCGACCTACTCTGCCCACACATTCCGACGACATATCTTGCCCACCGACCTCTACCACCCACCCTTCCCGTCCACGAAATCCACCCTACCTGCCCACCCAACAAGGCCATCCATCGCATCCACCCACACAACCCTATCACCTCTCCCTCAACACTCACACACCCTATCCACCCACCCCACTCTGCTCACCCACGCATCCTATGCAGCTACTCCTCCCACCGACCCACCCGCCCATCCACATGCCCAACCACCTTTTTTACCTAACCTCATTAACTCCCCCATCCCATTCACCCATTCGAACCCGACTCATCCACCAAACTCATCCCATGCAAACCTAACTTACCGACCCCTCCCCGACGTCCCACATATTCAGCCACTCTCCCACCCAGCCCGTCAAATGCACCCACTCACTAACCTATCTATCCCTACAGCCCACCCTAAGTTGCTTCACACACGACACCCAACATCCCCCCTTCCCCCACACCTTTATCACCGTTCATGTACCCTGCCGATGCATCGAACTACCACACCCACCAACTCAACCTCAGTAACCCACTTACCCAACCAACTGACCCCCCCCCCCCACAGTGTGAGAGAGAGAGAGAGAGAGAGAGAGAGAGAGAGAGAGACAGACAGACAGACAGACAGACAGACAAACAGACAGACAGACAGAGACAGAGAGACAGACAGACAGACAGAGACAGAGACAGAGATCTACAAGAGGTAGAAAGAAACAGAGAGATGTAAAGATACAGAGATAGGGATATAGAGAGATATAGATATAGAGATAGAAAGAGAAATAGAGATAGACATATAAAGAGATATAGAGATATTTACAATAGGAAATTATATATATAAAGACAGATATATAGAGAGATATAGAGATAGAGATATATAGAGACAAAGATATACAGAGAGATACAGAAAGAGAGAATATATAGATATATTGAGATAGAGATATATATAGAGATGGAGATATGTAGAGATATATAAAGAGACAGAGATGTATAGAGAGAAATAGAGATATACAGTTTGAGATAGAGATATATAGTGATATACAGAGAGAGAGGGAGAGAGAGAGAGAGGATATAAGCTCACTGAATTCAGTTTTCAATGTGTTCGTAATATAGCATGTAAAGAATACTATGAGTTTAAGAGTTGCAAAACATGTTCACCTATTTTTTCAAAAAAAGATTTTAATATTTTGAAAGACTTGGGTACAAATGAGGAGTTGGTTGTCTGTCGTCCAGATAAAAGTAGAGGGGCTGTGCTACTCAGTCAAGTTTATTATATCGCAAAAATGCATGATATTTTGAAGAATTCCACTAAGTTCATTAAAGTAATTCATTCCGACTTAATAAAACTGAACATGAAAATAGTGGATAAAGTAAACTGGTTAATAAAATCTATGGTTACAACATGAACTATTCCAGAGGAAGCTTCACAATCTTTGAAACCTAGTGGCTCATCACCAACTGTTCTGTATGGATTACCTAAAGTTCACAAACAATCCATCCCTCTTACACCAATCATGGCTGCATTTAAAACTGCCTTCTTTATATTACCAAAGTTTTTAGTTCCCATCCTTTCCGATTTGCAAACCAACGAATTTATGATTAAAAATTCATATGAACTCTTTGATTTTCTCTCTGGATTCAAACTACCAACCTACCTACCAAACTACATGTGTAGTTTTGATGTAACCTCATTGTTTACTAATGTTCCCCTCAATGAAACGATAGATTTATGTGTAAATTTAGTTTTCAATTATGTGGACAAATTCATGGGTATGAGTAAAAAATTCTTAAAGTACCTGATTTCTGCTTGGGTTAAGAACTGCCATTGTTCTGATTAGTAATGAGGTGTATAAACAGATAGACGGTGTGGCTATGGACTCGCCTCTGGATCCGGCTATGGCTTATGTTTTTCTCTGCTTTTGGGAGAAGAAATGGCAGGATAGTTGGCCTACATACTTTAAATCCATCCTTTATCGTAGACATGTTGATGACACCCTACTTGTATTTCAGGATGAAAGCCATGCGCCACTCTTTCTGAACTACCTGAATAAACAGCATCAGAACATAAAATTTACCGTGGAATCTGAAGTTAACGGTAAACTCTCTTTTCTTGATTCATTAATACAGAAGTTAAATGCCTCTCTGGTTATGTCTGTATATCGTAAACCTACTTTCTCTGGTTTGGGTACTAGTTTTTTTTTTAGTTATTGTCCATTTATTTTTAAGGTGAATGAGACTAGAACACTTTTGTACAACGCCTATAACCTAACTTCTACCTACAATCAATTCCATAAGGAGGTTACATTTTGGGGTTATTTTTTGCTAACAATGGTTTCAGTACCGCTCTTTTTGATAGCTGTGTTTAATATATATATATATATATATATATATATATATATATATATATATATATATATATATATATATATATATATATATATATATATATATATTAGCCCAATTTTACACTCCAAAGCAACCTGTATATACAGTGAGTATGGAGGAGATGTATGTTTCTCTACCTTTTCTTGGTGCTGTGTCAGAAAAGATAGATAGGGCACTCAAATATAAATTTTCTATCTTCTGTCCTCAAATAAAGTTCAGATTTGTTCATAAGAATGAATTTAAGGTTCAGTAATTTTTTTCACTAGAAGGACTGACGACCGACTGCCCTCCGCTCGTTAATCGCTTATATCAGTAGCCTAGTTGCCATACAGGGTATATTGAAGCACAATACGAGCTTTCAAGCTAAGGGTTGACGAGCACAGAGGTGAGTCGAGCAGGTCGTCTCCCTTGAGCGACCCTCCTCACTCAGCGGCAAGGGATCTTTCATATCATTGTAAGACTTCTGTTGATCCCAAGATTTTCTGTATAATTGACACATATTCCGGAAAGAATCTACGAACACTAGAATCCATTCATATTATGGACGAAAACCGGCCCTGAACAATTTTCAGTCTGCTATCCCTTTCATTATTGTGCAGCTACTGTATATCCCCTGTTCCCCCTGTGGCGGCGTGGACACAATCTGGCCGCACTATGGGGTGGTACTACTACTCTACTCTGCTGCCAGGTTGTGTTAGGAGGAATTCTGCCATCGTATTCCCTGCGTGCGTAAAAGGCAACTAAAAGAGGCCGGTTGAGGGGACTAAGGACCCCCTCCTCTGTTTTTTTACTTCCTACAAAGTGACAGGGAGCTGAAAGGGATGAGAGATTGAGTTATCCCCGTACCCTGAAGGTTGGGTCTCGGAATGTGCGTGGATGTAGCACGATTGGAGGCTAAAAGGGAGGAAACTGGGGGAATGTTTGTGCGAAGAAAGTTGGATGTGTTAGCTTTGAGTGAAACAAAGATGAAAGGAAAACGTGAGTCTAAGTATGAAAGTGCGAATGGAAGATTGTCAGGTGTTGATAGAGGAAGGGCAAGAGAAGGTGTGGCCTTGTTAGTGGGTATGGAAGTGCAGCTGTGTGTGACTGAATTGATGGAGGTGTCATTGAGACTGATGTGGGTGAAAGCAAATTTTGAACGTGAGTGCATATGGGCCGGCAGCGAAATGAATGCAAAAGAGAGGGAGTCTTTCTGGAATGATGTTGATGAGTGTCTGCAGAGTTTTGGAGCAAATGTGAATGTCGTAATGATGGGAGATCTGAATCTGAGTGGGAAATGTAGCAGTTGAAGGTGTAGTTGGTATGCATGGTGTGCCTGGAAGAAATGAAAATGGGGAACGAATGATAGGGATGTGTGTTGAGCGATAGATGGTGATTGGACATATCTTGTCTGAGAAGAAAAATATTTATAAGTATACATGGGTGAGACAAGAGGGTGGAAGGGTTGTTGATACAGCATTGATGGACTATGTGGTTGTGCCCAGGAATGTAAGAGGAGGATTGCTGGATGTGATAGTTTTTGAGAGGAGAGGGTTGTAGTATGCCTGATCAATACCAGGTGGAGATAAAGTTGAGAGTAAATAAGAGATCTGTAAGCCCTAGGAGAGTTAGGTGTGGCAGGGAGGTTTTAAAAGTGAGTTGGATAAAAGAGAGAAAATAATAGAGTATCAAGAGAAATTGAAAGATGAGTGGAACGCAGTGAGAAAGGCCGTCTGGAGGAGGAATGGCAATTGTTTAAGAGTGCTTTGATGGGGCATGTGGAAGAGGTGTGTGGTGTGAGATAAGTGGGTGGTGGTGTATGAAGGGAAGTGAATGGTGGTGCGAGGAAGTAAGTATGGCTATGGCTGAGAAGAGACTTGCATATGAAGTGTGGCTGCAGAGGAAGGATGAGGTGTCATATGACAGGTATAAGGAAAGAAATAGGGCGAGAAGGGTTGTGCGTGATGCTAAAGTGGCAGCAGAAGAGAGGTGAGGTAAGTGGTTGACTGAGATTTCTCAACAATGAGAAAATGTTTTGGAAGGAGGTGAAATGCGTGAGAAACGGAGATTCTGGGATGGAAGAGTGGGTAAAAGCAGAGGATGGAAGGATGTTAATTGAGATGGATGCAGTAAGAAAGAGATGGGTGGAGTATTTTGAAAGATTGTTAAATGTAGAGGAGGAAAGGGAGGCTGAGATTGTGGCAGATGGAAGGGTGCAAGGAATAACTGTGTTGGAAGAGTTGAATGATTCTTTGATCACGATGGACGAAGTGCAGGAGGCGGTAATGGAGATGAAAACAGGGAAAGCTGCAGGTATGGATGGGTGTGCTATGGAATGCCTGAAAGGTGGTGGAGCGACTATTGTTGACTTGTTAGTAGGATTGTTGAATGTGTGTTTTGTGAAAGGTAGAGTGCTAGTTGACTGGGCAAGTGCTTGTGTGGTTCTGTTGTATAAAGGTAAGAGGTAAGCTTTAGGGGTATAAGTCTTTTGAGTGTTATAGGTAATGTGTATGGTAGAGTGTTAATTAACACAGTTACAGAGGGTACAGAGGGAGTGACTGGTGATGAGCTATGTGGCTTTAGGAGAGGGAAAGGATGCGTGAATCAGGTGTTTGCTGTGAGACAGGTGTGAGAAAAGTATTTAGCAAAAGGTAAGGATGAGTTTTGGGCGTTCAAGGATTTAGAGAAAGCGTATGATAGAATTGATAGGGAGGCTTTGTGGACTGTTTTAAGATTGTCTGGACTTGATGGTAAGTTGCTAAAATGAATGAAAAGTTTTAAGTAAATAGTACAGCGTGTGTAAGAGTGGGAAATACTGCGATTGATTGGTTTCCCCTGAGAGTGAGGCTGCGGCAGAAATATGTGATGTCTCCTTGGTTGTTTAATATTTATATGGATGGTGTTGTAAGGGAGATTAATGCGAGAGTGTTAGGTGGAGGTTGAGTCTGGTGAATGCTGATGATAGAGAATGATATCTGAATCAGCTGCTGTTTGCGGATGATACTGCACTGGTGGTTGATTCAGATGAGAGACTGAGACAGTTGGTAGAGGAGATTGGAAGGGCGTTTGAAAGAATGAATTGAGAGTAAATAAGAAAAAGAGTAAAGTGGTGCAGTGTACAAGGTTGGTAGATTGCTGGAGGATGAATATAGTTTTGAATGGTGAGTTGCTTGAGGAGGTAGAGTGTTTTAACCCGTCGCATCCCGTCAATGTAGGGGTACACCACAACTTTTTTTTCATGCAGAGACCCTTTGACGTACTGGTACATTCTGCAATTGCGAGGGCCGTCATTTGCACATTTTTAAAGTTTCGTGGGTGATTTTTGGCAGGCATATGTGAGAGACCTTCCTCTACCGAGGTCCGTCATTTGCACATTTTACAAGTTTCGCGGGTGATTTTTGGTAGCCATATGTTTGAGTCCTTCCTCCACCCGCCGCCAGGTGGCGACACTGCCTGAGCGATGCATGCTTACCAGTTTATTCACAGCATGCCTAGAAGGTAGCTATTTTTAGAAAACTAGACTGATAGAACAAAGGAGTTACCACTGATTCAGAAAACTTAAACCATTTAAGATTTGCAGGTGACATAGTCTAAATCTTGGAAACAGCAGAGACATTGCAAGTATCTAATGTTAAGTGACCTAAGTAGAGAAAGTCTCAGAATGGGGATAAAGATGAATCAGAGCAAATCTAATGTTCAATCTAAATACATCAAAGAGCATTATCAACGTAAACAAAAACTTCTTGAAGAAGTTGAGGAGTATAATTACTGTACTTGGGGCAAACACAAAAACTAACGAAAGACTACGACAGTGAAAAAATAAGATGCTTTAGAATTGGATGGAAAGCTTTTGGTAAACATAAAGACATCATGAAAGGTTGCTTGGTTGTATGTATGAAATGAAAAATATGTATGGAATGTGTAATTCCAACTATGACATATGGTTGTGACACTTGGAAAAAGAAAAATTGATGGAAAACAAACTAATCCATTCTCAAACAGCAATGGAAAGGTCAGTGCTGGGAAATTGGTGAGAGTGCTGACTGAAGTAAAAGACGCTATAGAAGTATTAAAAAAAAAACAGAAATGGAGATGAGCTGGTCACACAACAAGGATAGAGGATAACTGATGGAGCAATATGCTGACTGGCTGGACTCCAAGAAAGCGAAAGAGTAGTGGAAAAAAGGCCAGATAGGAGGTGGAGAGATGAGACAGAGAAGTTTGCAGGCAAAACCTGGCATAGATTGGCCCAGGTGAATGATTTCGTGGAGAAAACTGGGGGGAGGGGGCCCTTGTTCAGCAGTGGACTTGAGGTGGTTGACGATGCTAGGATATATAGATAGATAGATAGATAGATATAGATAGATAGATAGACATATAGATATAGATATAGATAGATAGATAGATAGATAGATATGGAGATATATTGCGAGCGTTATAAAAGAAAATGTTAGGACAATGAATGTTAGAGTCCTTTGTGAGAATGCTTAGGGTGTGTAGATTGCCTGTACTGCTGTTTGCTGATGATATTGAACTGCTAAGTGCAGATAGATGAGTTTTGGAGGGTATGTAAGACACGAAATTAAAAAGTGAATGTAGTTAAGAGTAAGGTTTATTGGTGTGATCTTTGTTAGAAATGAAGTTACTGAATGAATAATGAGGCTGGATGGACAGGCAGTGATGAATGTAATTGACTTCAAGTGCTTATTTAGTATGATGAATAAGGATGGAAGTTCATATGATCAAGCACATGATAAGGTGGGGCAGGGAGGAAAAGTTGCTGTTCACTGAAAGGTGTGATAAGGAACAAGGAAGTGAGCATGGAAGAAAAAACGTAGCTGGATGAGCATGGAAGAAAAAAAGTAGCCGGATGGCAGTATTGTGCAACAACGAGCTCTCATCCAAGCAATTTCTGAGCAAGAACATTTACAAAATTAAATAATCTACATATCTGGAAAACAACGCCTATTTATCTATCTTTGCCAGACTCTTTAATCCCGTAACGAGTGGCCACAAGCAAATCACCTCCATGTCGCCATGTCCCCAGCCATTTCACTGCCCTCCTTCCAGCTTACACACCCCTCTCCTATATACCTTTCCACCCCATCCCTCCATCTCATCCTCAGCCTCCCCTTCATTCTTCCACCTTCGCCTCACACACATACACTCCTCGTTAGTCTCTCACTCTCCATCCTCTCCACACGGCCAAACCGCCTCAGTGTATTTCTCCTAATGCTTTCTATCACAACCATATCTACACCACAGTGCTCTTTCACTTCCTCATTTGTCAGTCTGTCTCTCCATTTAACTCCACATGCTTACCTCAGATAATTTAATTCCACTGCTCTCACTCTTGATTTGTATTTTTCCAATAATGTCCATGCTTCACTTCCATACGTTAGAGTTGGTATCACAATACTTTCATGCGGCGACTTTTTTTTTACTTCCATGCTCATTTCCCTATTTAATATCACTGCTTTCAAAGAACCAGCAAACTTTCTTCCTTGCTCTACCCTTTCAAGCATTTCATCCGCCGAACTTCCATCCTCAGTCTTCACACTATGCAAGTACTTAAATAGTCACATTTTCCATTTCCTCACCATCCAGCCTTACTGTATATTCAATGATTTCATTTCTTTCGAAGACCATAACTTTACTCTTCCCATCAATCACTTTTAGATTCCGTTCCTTACGCACTCTTCCAAAATCATTCAAGTTCCCCTTTGTCATCACTTAACAACACAGTATCATCCGCAAACCCTAGTACAGCAAGTTTTCAAACGCTGCCCTTTCTCATTAGAGCCGGTCCAACATCCACTGCCTCACCTTGTATCTCTTTTATAACCACATCCATATACAGACTGAACAACCATGAAGACATAACACATCCCCGTTTCAATCCAACATTCAGACAGAAAAATTCACTTACTTCACTATCCACACGCACTGTAGCCTTGGCACACTCATTCATACTCTTCACGATAGTCAACAACTTTCCATTTATTCCATATATTCTTGATAGTTTCTACATTCCTCGTCTATCCATTCTGACATATGCTTCCTCCAAATCCATGAATGCCGCATGCAACTTCTTTCCCTTCTCTAGAAACTATTCCACTGAAGACCTAAGGATGATATCTGATCTACACAACCTCTTCCCGTCCTAAAACCTCCCTGTTCTTCTCCAACTAATTCCTCTGTTATTTCCCTAACTCTGTCAATAAGTGTCCTACCATATACTTTTCTACACTCAGAAGACAAACTTCTCTATGATTACCACACACTTCTTTTTCCCCTTCTCCTTTTGTACAGGGGGATAAGTATACCTGACTTCCAATCTTCCGAGACCCTATCTTCCTCCCAGGTCAATCTGCACATCTTCCATATCCATACTACTTCTATCTCTCCCTCAATGCTTCAGCATTTCATCACACACTCCATCAATTCCTTGGGCTTTCCCCATTTTGACTTTCTTCATTGCTTCCATTACTTCCATCCTACTGATCTCTTCTTCCCTTCTCACCTTCCTTCTCCTCCCAGCTATTCCCCAGCCACTTACACTCGCATTACTTTCATTCTCTGTGTTTAAAAGTTCTTTAAAGTGTTCTCTCCATTTGCTCACTTTTTCTCCCTTCTTCACTAGCAATCTACCACTTTCATCTTCCACTACCCTACTAACCTCTTTATTACCCTGTCTAACTTTCTTTCCCTCTTTCAAGAACATTTTCTTACATTCCCTCCACACTTTACACTCATAATACTTCAAAATTCCTTATCCACCTTCTTCTTAGTCTCTCACAAATCTTTTCACCTCCTTTTTCCTCTCTACATATGTCTCACTTCCATCTCTCAACTTCCTCAATCTCTGATTCCCATCCGCACACTATATGCTTCCTTGTTTTGAGCCACAGTGTTCCTCTCCTCTTCATTCCACCATGCTATTCCTTAGACCCTCTTTTGTCTTCTTTTCACACCACACAGCACGTCACATGCTGCACAAATCTCTTCTATGAAAATCTTGCACGCATCTTCCACCACCCCCATCTGCTCCATGTCATATTTATCCAATTGCTCCTCCACTTCTGTCTTATATTCTGCCTTTTTTCCATCCTCCTGCAATGTTTCTACCCTCCATGTATGAACTACTTCCTCCTGTCCTCCACTTCTGTTCCTCCATTGCACTTCCTCCTGTCCTTCACTCCTATTCCTTCAATGCACTTGAACCGTGACTTTCACCACCAGCATGTGGTGCTCAGAAAGTCGACTCCCCCAACGTCTATATGCTCTTGCTTCCATTACATACCTTCACATTCCGTTATCCAAACACACATAAATCAGTCACTGCCTTCCGTTCATTCAGTTCACCACCCACCCTTCTCATCACTCGCCACGTACACCTGTGGATCATTTTGTTTCTAAAGAGGGTATTGGCTATCACCAACCCCCCTCCCCTCGCACAAATGTCCACTGGATCACTGCCATTCTCATGCCCTTCACATTCCTTACTTTTCAATTCATATCTCCAATCAGAAACACTCCCTCATTCCTTTGAAACTTTCATGTTTGCCCAGATCACTTCTTTTACTGCTTGCCCGATCTTGTGTTGGCGCATACACACAATAATGCCCACGTTTGCAATCCTACTTTCAATCTTACCCACACGATCCGTGAACCAACTGCTCCTTACTCTCTTATATTCTCCTTCCATCTCTTGCACACAACAATACATACTCCTTCTTTTGCCCTCTCATTCTCACCTACTCCCACACATATACTCCATCCATACTCCCACTCTCTCACGCTCTCTCCTCACCATTGTGTATCAGTCAATCCACATATGTCCACTTTTGCACCCTCAAGCACCTGCACAATCTCTCTCTCTTTCAATTCATAATTTTCACCCCTTACATTCCATGTTGCAATCCATATATACCATGTCCTTTGTTCGGCCCTTGGTCGTCACCTGTTTGTCAGTCCTGGCCCGAGGTTTCTCCTATATATTTTTTTTTTTTTTTTTTTTTTTAAGACGAAGACCTTCCCTTCTGCATTATTTTAGGACTAGACAGCAGTCTAATAACCATACCAACCTGTTGCAGTTCGTTCGTATTTCAGGGAAGGAAGAATTTTTTTGCAGTGTTTAGTTCTTGCACTTTCCTCCTGAGTTATATTGACATATCTTGAGATAAGTTTAATGAATAATGCATACTACTGACAAGGGTAAGAAATAATCTTTCTGTTAATACTTAACAGAGTACGAGCAACAACAACATTAATTATCTTTCGCTGCAGTAAAAATACTTCATAATGAATAGTTGGGGCGCCCATTATCTGCTGACTCTCTCTTTACTGCTGTCCTAGGGTGACTTTACAATGAGTAATCAGGCGAATGATTCCTTGTAAATCATGAAGAAATTTGCTACCTTCGATGGTAATCATGTAACCAAATGACGCTTGGTGGTTAAGTGGGATAAGGCCCTCCAGTATGAATGAGTCTGTAAGGGTTTATATCCGAGAAAAGGTTGAATTTTATTGCTCACACTCGGGGACAATGAGAATGGCCATCCTTGCCTTAAATATCAGGAATGAGTGACTTAGGTTTGAATCCCGACGTTCTTGATGTGACAAAAAGAAAAAAAAAGACTGGATGATGGGAGAATGAAAAATAATACCGAAAAACACCGTAACTTCGAATAGCTCCCAAACTTCGGACATTTGCGAAAAAATGTAATAATTGAAGTTTATCGGAAGACAGTGCGATATTTGCAAAAAAATAATGATATGGGTAGGTAGGGTAATCTTTAAAGATTATTATGTATAAGTCCTACTAACCTAGCTTGAATATGTGTGGGTGAAAAATAGAATTTATGAATCAAATGGGAAAAAAAATCGACATTTTATTAACCCTGCAAAACTTTGTGCACACAGAACAAAGAGTTTCAATTGTATAAACGTGATTAGTACGATTATATCTGGAAAAGTGTTGTAAGTACTGGGCAGTAAACTATTTTAAGATATATACATGCATAATCTTGCTATGACTGTTTTAATGAATATCTCTGTATTTTTCGGAAAAAAATCCTAAATTCGGACAGACAAATTACTGGAAAAATACAGACTATAGGTGTGTGTGTGTGTGTGTGTGTGTGTGTGTGTGTGTGTGTGTGTGTGTGTGTGTGTGTGTGTGTGTGTGTGTGTGTGTGTGTGTGTGTGTGTGTGTGTGTGTGTGTGTGTGTGTGTGTGTGTGTGTGTGTGTGTGTGTGTGTGTGTGTAAGACCAAAGTGTGTAGCTCTTTAATACATTAAATGGTGCCTTCATAACAAATGCCTGTGTGTGTGTGTGTCTGTTGATTTGTGTGCGTGTTAGTGGGTGTATGGGTGTCATTAGAACCAGTAAGAAGTGTTTAACATTATATTATGTTATTTCAGTATGCATTTGTTGAGTCAGTGAGGTAGCTACTTGATAATTAAGTGAAGTTTTGTCTAGGAAAAAGAGATCAGTTCCTCTTAAAGTTTGGAATATAGACAATGCATTTTTATATAATTTTTTCGTCTGAAAAAGTTTCTGAAGAGTTCTTAGTTATATTTATGGCCAGAATACCTCACTACAATGTGATATGATGCATCTTAATGTGATCACAAATTACGAGCTCAAGAAAGAAGATATTTTTGGATATTTCTCTTTATATATGTATAACTTGGGCCACGAGTGCCCAATATTTTTAATGACACTTTTAAAAAACTTCTAAAGTGTCCGAAGTTTGGCCACTGTGTCCAGAGACAGGTGCTATTAACCATTTTCATGTTTATAGGGCAAATACCTGGATGTCCGAAGTTTGGAAGAGCTGTCCGAAGTTAGAAAATTTGTTCCTAACTTCGGACACTTGAAAAAAAAAAAAAACACACACACACGAGTTTAGCGTGGCTAATTTTTTTATTATATGGATTCAGTAGGTACTGATCCTGGCTACCACATGACGCCAACAGGGATAAAATTGCACCATTTTACACAGAGTTATTCAGTAAAACACATAAAAAGTGTCCGAAGTTAGGGTGTTGTAATAATGATGATGACGAATATAACAGTAACAACAACAACAACAACAGCAATAATAATAATAATAATAATAATAATAATAATAATAATAATGATAATGATGATGAATAGAATAATAATAAATAATAAAAATGAATAATTATATATAATTAAGAACAACGCTAAATCTGCTCTCCTGCAACAGTTTCCGCGGTGGATGGTGGTATGGAGCCTGCCACCTCTCCAACCTTAATGGATATCAGCACGAGGGCCACCACGAGGCGTACGCTGAGGGCATCAACTGGAAACCCTGGCATGGCTACCACTACTCGCTTATGAACACCACACTCATGATCAGACCAGCTTTCTAGTGAATCTTCAGATATGGCTCCGAGTAATGATGCTGAATGATGGCGCTGCTGGGAGACAACAAAAGATGTAGAGTGATATTGCTGGACAAGAACACGGGGAACTTACAGCTAGAGATGAGACATGAGAACAACCCAGGGATATAACAGTAAGAGGTGTGGCTGAGGGACAACAGTGGGAAATAACAGTGAGATGAGTTGCTGAGAAATGACAGAGAAATAACAGTAAAAGCTGTGGCTGAGGTATAACGATGGGAAATAACAGTGAGAGGTGTTGCTGGGAGATAACACTAAGAAATAACTGTGAGAGGTGTTGTTAGGAAATGACACAGGGAAATAACAGTAAGAGTTAAATCTGAGAGATATCACAGAAATTATAATGGGAGGTGTTGCTAGAAAATGACACAGAGAAGTGATAATAAGAAATGTTGGTGAGAAAGTACAGGGAATAACAGTGAGATATGTTGATGGGAAATAAGGCAGGGAATTAAAATTGAGGAGCGCTACTGGGAGATAACACATGGAACTGACAATGAGACGTATTGCTGGGTGATAACCAAAAGAAATAAGTGGTGGAGGTGTTGATGGGAGATGATGCAGGTAAATGATTGCTACAGTAATTACAGGGAGATAACGTAGTCAACCACATTGGGTTAAATTCTCCGTCGTTTAGTGAGAGATGTTGCCAAACTCTTTTACATAAATGAGCAACAAGAAAATATAATACTAGTTAACAGAGCATTACTTCAGAGCTCTCAATTTGGTTTATAAACACTGTATAATGCACAAAAACAGGTTCAATACATTTATTTTTAAATGTACGCCATACAATCATACTATTTATTGTGATACGAGTGGCAAGTAAGAACATCGGTTCTTGAAGCAACCAGCGACTCATGGAGCTGATGGCAGCCCTGAGTCCAGACACAACAACCCATCCTTAGTAATCGGAACCTAATGTCAACAGCCGCCAGAGTATACACAGCATGCATATAATTATAAGCTGGGAGGGATGTGTGGCACAGGGAAACCAGGCCTGTCTTGGAGACTTGATTTTCTGAGGAATAGGGTGCTCTTCATAACAACCCTCACTATGATTACTGCACTGTCTGGGAAGCGGACGTCATGTTTATCTCTAGGTAAATATGTGACCAGTTGCTGTGGGGTAGGACAACCATTAATGCATTGCCGGGCATCACTAACAGTCTGCTTACTGATATATATATATATATTAGTTTGGATGGTCTGACCACAATTCACAGAAAGAGAGATAATACAATTCAGCAGGAAGAGATCAACCATATATTTTACTACAGACAAGGGCAGAATGAAAGCGTTACTAGTGTAGGATTTCGAACTAACAGAAATATTGCAGGGAACATTATTAAATTCGGCAGTGCGTCCGACAGAATAGCATGAATTAGACTATGCAAGTGATACACTCTGAAAGTAATACTGTATTTTGTCCCACTTCTCAAAACACAGATTAAGAAATGGAAACATTCTGTGACGACAGTTCCCAGATTATGGATATAAAAATGACCATATTACTATACTTACGGGAGACTTTAATGCAAAAGTAGGCAAGGCGAAAAATGGATGGGGAAATTTGAAGGAGAGAGGAATGCTAGAGGTGAAAATATTGGTAAATTTTGATGAAATGTAAAACATGAGAATAAGAAACACATTCTTCCATAAACGAACCAGAAGAAAGTGGACCTGGAGAATCCAAAGTGGGGAAACAAGAATGAAATTGACTTTATTATTGGAGATATGGGCAACAAGATCGCTATTGTCACAGTTATCAGGTTTCTAAATACGAAAAGCGATCATAGAATGGTGGGTTGCATAGCCAGATTCAATTTCAGAGATGCAAGAAAGAAGCAGTTAACCCTTTAATGCCTAATCGCATCAACTGATGCGATGAGAGTTTTATGCCAAATAGCCTAATCGCATCACCTGAGTGGGGCCTGTAAAAAAAACTGTGGAGCGCTTCCTCTGTCCCAGTTATGATGTACATGGCTTCAGGCCAATGAGAATTCACCCTTGACGTGGCATGAGGGGAGATCGGACCAACCCGGGCGTTAGAGGCACCCTCCTCTGGCAAGGCCGTCTTGATTTGAACAGGCCCAGGTCTCCCGCCAATATCTGACTGTGACGTCACAATCAGTGGCCATTGTATTATTCCGCCAGCCCACCCGCCATGTTATAAACAGTGAGGCACGCCTGCAATTCACCCACTTATTTCAAAATTTTCCTCTTTCCCATCTGGATTTCGTTCACGACAAGCTATACACGTATTATTAAATATGTATAGCCATACTAGAATGCATGAAAAGCATCATTGCTATTACTCAGAACATTTTAAATGAGAAATTAGAGGTATCAGACTGTCAACAGTGGATATCTTCTAGCAAAGTAGTTCTCGTAATACGTTAGGCAACGAAATGACAACAGCCTAAGTTTTTCATTGTTCTTTATTAACTGTGCATAATATATTTTGGTGGATCACAGTCGTACTGAGATGTTAATTTGGTTACTGATGCCTTCATTCCATGCAAAATAACCTAGGCTACTCAATGCTTGCTTGATTTATTCTTTTAATTCTATGTATTCAGTGAAATATCTAGGTAACAAGGATATCAACAGAAAAGTATAGGCCTAGCCTAGGGTAAGAAGAAACATTTATTAGCCCAGCCCAGGCAAGGAAAAACATTTATGGGCCTTGTCTAGGCAGGAAGAAACGTATAGGCCTAGCTCATGCCAAGAAAAATGTGTATAGGCCAAGCCCAGGCCAGGAAAAATGTGCATAGGCCTAGGCTAGGCCAAGAAGAAATGTGTATGGGTCTGCCCAAAGACAAATGTAATGCCTTTGCCTAAATCTTATGCCTAAATGATGAGAAGAATTGTTAACTAAATATAATTTTTAGCCAGGCCGGGGTCTATTTTATTGATACTCATGTTTCCTATAGTTTGATGAGAGGGACTTGAAAAGAGATTTGCGCCGGTTAGAGCACAAATAGAAATGAAAATATGATACAAGAAAACTTATATAAAGGACAAATATTAGTTTGGTAAAATTGCTGTTGGGCTAGTCTTTAATACCTATTACTTTGTATAAAATTAATTTAGTCCCCATTACAATTAAGTAAAGTTGTTGCACTGCTGTATGGTAGACGCTGTTAGATGGATGATAAACTAATCTGACCTTATCTCACAAGGAGAAGAGAAAAAAAAAATACCGATGATTGGAATATAGTTATATAGCAATATCCTTATATAATTATATAGCTATATTTACCTATACCTAGCCTAAGAAAAAAAAAGGCACATTATATATGCGATGCAATTCAATGGTAGATAGAAGCTTAACCTATACAATAATGGTTGATTATGTATATACGTATACTGTCTATATTTTCTTCCTTTGGTGTACTGTTTCTGCTTTCTTCAGCAATTCAGTTTTTTACCTGTGTGTAGGTTATTTATATCTTATTTTTCAAATTCCCTGGGAATTCATGCAGATTTATTGTTAATAGATGCATTAAAAACAGTAAAGTGGACATAATATTGGGTTTATTCAAATGGGCTTATTCAAAATCAGGGTGCACAAAACGTGGGTCAACGACGTTGTTGCCAACCCGGATTTGTGTGTATTATTTTACCGTGCAAGTAAGACAGTTATTTTCAGTTTGTACAGTGATAAATAATCTTTACACAGACAGGTATTCTAATATCTTATACAATTTGCATCTGAACACACCTATTCATTACAATGTTTTAGGCCTTTGAATCGGGAACAGTGTAATTTTTAATGATTATCATAATAATAAATAACAATAACTAATATTAGTATTAACACCAATAATCTTTAATAAATAATAATGGCCATACATAAGTAAGCAAATATTAAATGTGTACGCATGAGAGGCTAAGGCAGGGGGAATTTGTGGCCACCGCCTGTGACGTCATCAGTCTCTCCTCCGGGCCTGTATAATATCAAGACGGCCTTGCCTCTGAGCCGTGTCGGTGCCACCCTCTACCCCACTCCCTCACTCCTTCCTTGTCTCCCATCACCCTCCCACCCCTCCATGTACCTGCATCTCTATTCCCACCACCACCTGTGTCCCTTTCTACCCAATTTCGCCCCTCCTCCCACTCTGCTAGTCTTGTGTCCCCCCTGAACCCCATCCCATCCGTCCCTCCTTGTCCCTCACTGCCCTCCCACCCCCTACAGACCCCCAAGAGGTATCAGGCCGCCAAGATGTTACAGAACACACTGAAGTGCTTTCTTCTCATGCGAAAAGTTGGTACCTATAGGCCTACTCCCCACAGCCTACTAATCTCCCTACACCTACATACGCCTGTTTTCATGGCTGGTGTGACGAAATACTTTGAAATGACCCGTTTCAGTAAGAAAAATAGCTAGTTATCAAAATGTTCACGGTTTAGATTGGTTTCCAGGGTAACTCTTATAAACCTTTATAAACTCTGACGACGATTGTGCGGTAACCATTAGGCCTACGAGGATGCGGATTGCGTTGTCAGGTGAGTAAATTCTTCCTCTTTAGCCAGAACACAATCAATTTGCCCTTGGTGAGTGTCGCCAAACCCCCCTCCCTGAATTGCGGGTGCAGAGGGGGGGGGCAACACCTGAAATAATTGCGGTCATAAGGGGTTGAAAAGCATAAAAAATGGTATGTCCAGCAAAAGTAAGCAAAAACAAAGCTGCCTTACAGTTAGAAACAAATAACAGATTTCAGGGTCTAGGTAATGGTGAGTGTGACATTGATGAGTTCAATGATAGACTAACTAAAGTGTTAAGATAATCAGCGGAGGTAGCAGGGAAAATATAATACAGCCAACACCAACAAGTGTTTTAAAAAATGACCCTCGAACTCATAATATGAAGAAAGGAGATGAAAGTAAAAACAAAGAGAGATGAGACAGAAAGAGCAGAGTTAAACAAGCTTATCAAAAAAGATAAAGAGAACTGAAAGAGAAGCATGCATCAGATCGAAGAAACAAACAAAAATAAAGTCTGAAACAGGTCCGAAGCAAACTCGCACTAGGAAAGCAACGAGTTATATATCTGAAAGACAAATTGATAGTCATTCAGTGCATAGGGAAGACAGTGAAAAGAGCTGAAGAATTCTACAGGGAACTGTATGCATGAAAGACAATTGTACCGATAACGATTTTTTCAGATGACACAGTGAAATACCAAAGGTAAGACAAGATGAAGTAAACTTTTCTCTCAAAGATATGAAAAGAGGAAAGGCACCAGGAGAAGATGGAATAATAGCAGATTAATGGTCGGATGCAGGAATAGAACTTCAAACCCGGCTTGCCGACTTTTTTGCTCAGTGTATAAAGAAAACATGAAAATTTACAAAATATGGTGTAGTCCAATAATTAGTTTGCTTTACAAGAAAAATGTCTCAAGAAATCTTAATATCTATCGACCTATTAGCTTATTGTTAGTTATGTACTCGTACAAGCTCCTCACTAAAGACCTTACGAACAGGCTAGCACCAAATTTGCAAGAAAACCAACCTCGTGAGCAGGCAGGATTCTGAAACGGGTATTCGACTACTGATCATGTACAGATGTCGGGATAAATTCGTCTCCTTTTCCTTGGACTAAGGTGTTTGTAACACTGCACAGTGGAGGGCTATCCCCTCCTCATAGTCCCATACTCCCACCCTAACCCCCACTTCTCTCTCCGACCCCATAATCCCACCCGGCGCCCGCCATAATCTCGCTCGCAGCAAGCTATGGTCGTACCATTCTAAAGTGACGGTTTGGGTGGGGCACCAACCTCTGTACAGTGTAGCCACATTTTCCATACTCGCGATGCCTCTCTCTCTCTCTCTCTCTCTCTCTCTCTCTCTCCTGGGGGTAGATGTGCATCACCCTGGGGAATTTTGTTTCTTTTGTGTCTTATAAACTTGTGCTTTCATTTCTTTATTTTGTTTTTATTATATCTAATTATGTTTAAAAATATTATTGTTTTACATATGGCGCCAGATGACCTCGTTGTTGTGGCGCCATGATTTGTTTTCATTCAATCACTCTCTCCCTCCTTCGTTCCCTCCCTTCCTCCATCTCTCACTAAGCTGCACTCAACACTGCCCCTGGTCTGCCTTCCCCCCCCCCCTCTCTCTCTCGTCTGTGGTATTTTAGGATACATTTTGGTTATTTTCTTTTACGTTATAATGTACATATTGTAAATCTGACTTTATTTCCACACCACCCAGGAGGTAAAAGTCTTGGCGTGTTTTTTTTTAAGAGGTGTCCCCAAACAGGTCCATTCCTCTATTCCTCGGGTCGGGCTGGGTGTGTGTGAGTGTTGCCGCTCACAAGGGTTTTAATGTTTTTTTTTTTTTTTACTAAGAAATTGGCATATTTTTTCTTATATTCCTGCACATTATCTTATAATCATAATTGTGACATTATTACCCACCCCAGAAATACGGTAACAGCCAATAAAAGTGACTACTTTTTTTTAAGCAACACTGTAAAGTAATTATGCCACGTGTCTGTATTGACGTATAAATATTTTACGCATAATAAGTTTACTGTTCTTTCATATATTATAATACACACGTTACCATTATATTCTTATGTGTTTATCTTATTGTGATGCCTATTACATATATATATATCAGAGCCGTTCACATAGCGGGTATGGAACACGTGGCAACACTGTACAGAGGTTGGTGCCCCACCCAAACCGCCACTTAAGAATGGTACCACCATAGGGGTTACTGTACTTCTTGCACCTCTAATTACACTTGGTTCGAACAACTAAAAATGGAATAAACTATCATAAACATCTCTTTCGACCGCCATCTCCCACACATCTCTTTTCCCAAACTCTTCGGTCCCAAACGCTTCAGTCCAACTATGTGGCCTCGGAGAGCAACGTTGTCATGTTGCCGAGCTTGAGCCATAACAACCATGATAGGGATACTCAGTTTGGTATCTTTATGAGAGAGATAATTCTACTTCCTTGACAATGCTTTGGTATGATCCATTCAAGTTTCAGTGCTAAATGAATCAGTATGTACGGCTCTAGTTATCCTTATATGCAAGGTTTTCGGCGAATAGTATAAATTAATGCATTCCTCTCTCTCTCTCTCTCTCTCTCTCTCTCTCTCTCTCTCTCTCTCTCTCTCTCTCTCTCTCTCTCTCATATATATGTATATATACTGTATATATATATATATATATATATATATATATATATATATATATATATATATATATATATATATATATATATATGAGAGAGAGAGAGAGAGAAAGTATAGGTTATTGCAATAGCAGTTTGTGGCGTCGGAGATCTATTTCGATATCTCAATGATTGCAGCAGTTCTGGAGATCGCGAGAACGGCATGTCTCTTGTCCCACGGAGTCATATCGCTTATCTTATATACTGGGGAGTTATTGATTACTCTGAAAGAGATGGGAGCAGTAACATGGGTATAGAGATTCGGGCTTGTGATATGGCATCAGCTGTTGAAAGAGTCAACATTACCAATACATGAACACAATAGTCCACTAGATTAGTCCTCAAAAATCACTAGATTATTGCTATATATATTTTTTTCTGTGTGTGCAAGGAAGAAGGCCAGAAGCCAGCGAACCATTCCTTCCAAGAAAAACAAACAAACAATACAAAAGAGAGCCAAATTCAAGATCCATTCATTTCGAGATGCCTGGACACACTGCGTTTGACAGACAGATCATAGGAAGCAGGAAATACAGAAAAAGGGAGACAGTTCCAGAGTTGACCTGTTGCATAAATGAAAGACTGGTAGTAACGGTTAACTCTTGCATTAGAGAGGTGGACAGAAAATGGATGAAAGTTTGTTGCTAGATGGGTGCTACGTGCCCATCGTAGAGGTGGAGGGATGCAAGCAGACAGTTCAGAGGAGCAGTGACCATTGAAGAGAGATAAAGGTGCAACAGTGCGGCAAAGAGACAGAGGTTGAAGGGAGCCAGCAAGAGGAGAGTTAATAAGACGAAAAGCCTGTGATTCCACCCTACTGAGAAGAGCTGTATGTGGGGAGCCTCCCCACACATGAGAGTTGTACTCTACACAGGGGCGAATAAAACCCGTGTATAAGGTCAACAACTCTGCAGGGGTAAAGAAGGAGCTTGTAAGTGTAATTGTAGGGTTGGAGTGGCTTTGGATATGTGTGTAGTCTGTAAACCAAGTGTAATCGGCGCGAGCTAGCCGACTGGGTGCAAGCATACTTTATAGCAAGAGACACTGGTTCAAGCACAGCACTACTTGTGTCAGCCACTGCAGTGCGTGTCCTGGTCAATACTCCCACAGTTTATTACCCTGGCAGGGCACGAACCCTTGTTCACCCGTGTACGAAACGCACACTCTACCACTGTACCAAAGATATATATATATATATATATATATATATATATATATATATATATATATATATATATATATATATATATACTACCCTGTTCGGTCTTAGCACGGGCCGAACAGGGTAGTACTCCCGAGGGGAATGGGAATGCTGGTGATATGGAGAGCTGGAGCTCCTGTTTCACTAGCTATCTAACCATCCCCCTTTGCTGACCTTTTCAGTGTGACAGTAACATGGAGAGTAGACCAGCATACTCTCCCAAACATTTCCTCTAATTATCTATGCACTACACCACATGCACTTTACATTTCACACAACGTATCCTACTACATTACAGGGGTTGGCGCCAGCAAGGGCATGCGGCCAGAAAACTGCCCCTGCTACCTAGTGGTGGACTTCTGGGGGGAGGCGTGGCGGGGGTTCTGCCGGCATAGATCGTGGGTCCAGGGCGAGATGAGGCTTGGGCCTGTGCTAGAGGGTACAGGGCATTGCGGTTCCCAGGCTGCCGCTTCCGCCCAATAGAGAGGGTCTCGAACCTGGGAGTAGCGCCCCAGGAGGCTGCCCTATCAGTGGGTGTATAATGGCGGGATAGTTGCAGTGCCAAGGCGCGCTTGGAGGGTGTCCCTGCAGCTGTCCTGGCTGGGTGCCCTGAGGCCACTACCACAGCCACTGGTAAGCTGGTGGGCTAGGGGTCCCAGATCCATTGCCTGGACCTGGGATGTGCAGTGAGTGGGACCTGTGCTATGTCTGTCCCCCTTTATTAATAATGAAGATGACAAAACAAAATAAGTTTCAAAGCAAGCCTGAGGACAGTAAATCACCCATTGGGATGAGGGTGGGTTCATGGAATGTGGGAAGTTTGAGGGGAAGAGAGGGGGAAGTCTTTGAGGCATTCCGTAGGAAGTGGGTGGATGTGGCGTGTTTGCAGGAAGTCCAGTACAGGGGTGGATCAGCCAGAAAGATTGTTGGGAAGGACTGTTGCTATAAGTTGTTTTGGCAGGGGGGGACAGACGGATATGGAGGTGTTGGTGTGATGGTTGCAGAGAAATGGGTGGAATATGTTATGAATGTTTTGAGAGTAAGCGAGAGGATATTGGTAGTGAAAATTCTGTTGGGTAGAAAGATAGCTGCGATTATATCGGCATATGCTCCTCAGGCAGGATTGGATGAAGCAGAAAAAGATAGATTTTGGGATGATTTAATACGTGTAGTGGGTGGTATGCGGGATGATGAGATAGTGATTTTGAGAGGGGACTTAAATGGTCATGTAGGTGAAGCAGCACAAGGTTATGAAGGAGTGCATGGGGGATGTGCGTATGGTATTAGGAATGCAGAAGGGGAAAGGATACTCGAGTTTGGGGAGGCAACAGACATGATTGTGTGCAACACATATTTTAGGAAAAGAGACAGTAGGTTAATTACGTATAAGTCTGGGGGAAATAGCAGTCAGATAGATTATTTTCTGGTTAGGAGGCCCGATAGGAGGTTAGTGAGGGATGTTAAAGTTATAGGAAGTGAGGAGTGTGTGCAGCAGCACAAACTATTGATTTGTGATATGGTGCTTAAAGAACAAGTGATGAAAAAGAGGACTTATGTACCTAGAAGGAAAATATGGAAGCTGAAAAACCAAGTAGTAAGGGATGCCTTCTATAGCGAGTTGAGGAGAGTGGTGGCTGAACAGGGAGCTGTTGACAGAGGCGTTAATCAACAGTACAGAGCCCTCAAGAACAATTTCTTGAGAGTTACTGATGTAACATGCGGTTGGACAGGAGGACCACCAAGACACAAAGTAACTTGGTGGTGGGATGAGGGTGTAGAAGCTGCAGTTAAGGAGAAAAGAAGGCTTTTCCGGGAATGGAAGAAGGGTGGTAGCAAAGAGGAATATTTGGCTGCCAAGCGTAGGACTAGAAGAGAGGTATAGAGGGCAAAGTCTGAGTCACAGAGACTATTACTTGATAACCTAAATCTAGGGGAAAGGAAAAATATGACATATATATATATATATATATATATATATATATATATATATATATATATATATATATATATATATATATATATATATATATATATATATTGTTACGGAACAGAGAGAGATAATGAACACTTGAAGTGAGAATACTAAAATCACTACTGTCCCGCAAAGTTCCAGGTTCAAAACAAAAGTCTATCTATCTATCTATAGCCCGACGTCCTAATCCCGCAAAGGGTGGCCGCAGACAAAACGCCTCCAAGTCACTCTGTCACCCACCATTTGACTCCCCTCCCCCCAAATCACCCCCTCCCCTCATATACCTCTCAACTCCATCCCTCCACCTCATCCTCGGTCTACCCGTCCCTCTCCCTCCCTCCACCTCACCTACATACACCCACTTAGTCAGTCTTTCATTCTCCATTCTCTCCACAAGTTAAAGTTTAATGCTCAAACTAACAATTTAACATTCAGGACTCATAAGGATAATGTAATGGCAAAACAGTTTATATATATGGTTAACTGCAATAGCCTCTATTAACACGAATTTAGCAAGAACAAATTTATCTAAGTCAGCCCTGATAAATGAAAGAACCGAATAATGCTCAGTTAAAGTAAGATATAATATTATTACAGATACAAATTATTACTAATTCTGGCTGACATAAAAAAAAACTCTACATGAATCACAAAAACCCTACCAGGCCCACGAATCAGTGCCCTAGGCTATACAGTACAAGAAAAATGGTAATAACACTTATACTCAAATTATACAGCAGCTAGATGGCTGGAGACTTCCTGAGCACTCACAAAAATAATAATACACTATACAGGGGATTACAGAGATGTGAACAAAATGAGGAGTAGATCCAAGTGGCAATTAATGCAGAGACTGAGCTCATTATATAGGGGGCCGGCAGATCTTGATACAACTTGCAAGAAGGAAGTGGAAATGAAGGCACAGGGGAGGAAGAGTTGACAGTCCTGCTCTGAACAACAGAAAAACGACTTACTCTACTATAAGGGGGAGAAGGGAGGAGTGAGGTAGAACACGCAAGCCTGGTCACTATGGAAGCCATGAGGCGAATCGTGATCAAACATGCAGCATACTGTACGTTAGAATTATACAAAGGATGATGAAATCATAGGCTATGTAACAATATATATATATATATATATATATATATATATATATATATATATATATATATATATATATATATATATATATATATTGTTACATAGCCTATGATTTCATCATCCTTTGTGTAATTTTAACGCACAGTTGCTGCATGTTTGATCACGAGCGTGTTCTGCCTCAGTCCCCCCCTTCTACTGTTATAGTAGAGTAAGTCGTTCTCTCTGTTATTCAGAGCGGGATTTTCAGCTTTTTGTCCCCATGGCTTCATTTGCGCGTCCTTCTTACAAGTTGTATCAAGCTCTGCCGGCCCCTATACGAGTATAATGAGCTCACTCTCTGCATCATTGCCACTTAGATCTGCTCCTCATTTTGTTCACATCTCTGTCCTCCCCTGTACAGATATTATTATTGTGAGTGCTCAAGAAATCTCCAAACATCTAGCAGCTGTGTGTAATTTGAGTATAACTGTTATTGCATTTTTTCTTGTACTGTGTAGCATAAGGTTAATTCTTAGGCCTAGTGAGGTTTTTGATTGGTGTTGGGTTATGTCAGTCATTTTTGATAATAGTTTGTATCTGTAATAATTTATCTGGCATTCACTGAGTATTATCTGGTATTTCATTTTATCAGGGCTGACTTAGATAAATTTACTCTTGCTAATTTCGTGTTAATAGAGGCTATTGCAGTTAACCATATATTTAACCTGTTTATTTGCCATTACATTATCCTTATGAGTCCTGAATGTTTTGTTGTTAGTTTGAGCATTAAACTTTAACTTGTAATTTTACCTAACTCTTTTGTTTTGAACCTGGAACTTTACGGGACAGTAGTGACTCTTAGTATTCTTACTTAAAGTGTATGTTATCTTTCTCTGTTCCGTAACATAAATTTGGCGACCTCATATCAGGATATTCAGGATATTATCATAAGGATATTGCTTGATATTTTGTGACTGTTACTTATTAATTATGTCTACTATTACTACACTTGATGAAGCCAAAGATTTTTTGTCAAATGTGCAAACAGTGTGTGATATAGAAAACAGAACAAAGAATGAACTTAAGCTTGTTGCTCAACAATTGGGAATTGCTGTTCGCTCTCATCATTCTAAAGATCAAATTGTTGACATGATTAATGAAAGCTTGTTTAATGTAACTCCTCCAAATGAGCAAACGCAGATTGAATTAGCTAAGTTACAGCTAGCCCTGCAGGAGGCTAAGGCTAAGGAGGCGGAGGCCCGTTCTAAAGAGGCTGAGGCACAAGTTGAAATTGCTAGGATTCAGGCAGACCATGAGTATCGCATGAAACAAGGTGGAACTGGATCATCTAGCTCTGATGATTTTGATGTGGCTAAAAATGTTAAACTTGTCCCTCCTTTTAATGAATCTGATTTAACAAAGTATCTTCAGTTGTTTGAGAGGGTAGCTACAGGTTTTAATTGGCCCAAGGAGTATTGGCCATTACTCCTTCAAACTGTTCTCACCGGTAAAGCTCAAGTAACTTATGCATCTTTGTCTCAGGATCAGTCTGATAATTATGATGTAGTTAAGAGCTTGATTCTTAAGGCCTATGAGCTTGTTCCTGAAGCCTATAGAGTAAAATTTAGGACAACGTACAAGCAAGATAAGCAATCCCATGTTGAGTATGCAAAAATCAAAGAAGATCTGTTAGAGCAGTGGTTAAATTCTAAGAATGTGGATTCTGATTTTGACAAATTTAAGCAGATGATTTTGCTGGAGGACTGCAAAAGGTGTATTTATAAAGATGTAAGCCTATATCTTGATGAGAAAAGAATAGATAATTTGTCTGATGCTGCAGTTTTAGCTGATGAGTATGTTCTCACTCACAAGAGATATTCTAGAGAAAAAGGGAAAGCTGAGAGTAAGTACGTTGCCTCTACTCAGAGTACAGGTAACAGGAAAGAGAATAAAGATGATGTTTCTCAGGAAGTAAATACCAGCTTCACCTCTAGATTTCGGAAAAGTAAATGTACTTATTGTAGTAAGCTTGGTCATACTACGGAGAGATGTTTCAGGAGACAGCGTGATGTGAACAAAAAGGAGTCTTTAAATATTCAGTCAATTGGTCTAGTGTCCACTCTTGAGAGTTCCCAGAATTCATTAACTGAGTTAACTGAACCTGCTTTGAGGGGTAACTTAAATTCTCATGATGGAGCTCCTCTTTTGAGCAGTAACGTGGGTGACACTCTCAAGAGTTCATGTGCTAATTTCCTGTCTGATGGTTTTGTCAGTCCTCTGGACAGTAATGACAGGAAATCAGTTAAAATATATCGTGATACAGGTGCTTGCCAATCCCTTATGCTGACCAGTGTTCTAGGCTCTAATGTTAATTCCTCTGATAAAATTGTAATCTTACAAGGTGTAGGGAATAATTACCTCTCTGTCCCTCTGTGCAGAGTGAATTTAGAGTCTGGTTTTGTTAATGGTTCCGTTATGGTTGGGTTGGTTGAGACACTCCCAATGTCAGGTGTAACTTTCTTACTTGGAAATGATATTGGTGGAAGTCAAGTGTGTCCAGCTCCTCAGTTGTCTAGTGAGCCAGTGGCTGCGTCCCAGGATTGTGGTGTCCCTGATGTGTTCCCTGCATGTGCTGTCACTAGGGCTAAGTCTAAAGTTACTGGTGATTTAGAGGATAATGATGATGATGATGTTATCCTAGCTGACACTTTTCTTGCTAATTTGGACCACTCACCAGATGAGGCAGTACCCCGTAGTGTTCATAATTTGTCTCGTCAAGAGTTGGTTGAGTTGCAGGTTGCTGACCCTGAGTTGAAAGGTATAGCTAACTCTGCTTACAGTGAAGAAGAATCAGCCGGTGCTTCTACTTGTTATTATGTAAAGTCAGGAGTACTTATGAGGAAGTGGAGACCCCCAACAGCATCAGCCGACTGTGAATGGGAGGTTGTACATCAAGTTGTCATCCCTCGTGTTTGTAGGCAGGATATCATTAGAGTGGCTCATGATTCCAGTTTGGCAGGACACCTTGGAGTTAGGAAGACTGTGGCACGCATTTTGAAACACTTCTACCGGCCAGGTATCTTCAGGGATGTTTCCTGGTATTGTAAGTCTTGTCACACCTGTCAAGTTGTGGGGAAGTGTAATCAGACCGAAAAGGTTGCACCTCTAGTTCCCATTCCTCCTTTTGAGGCGCCTTTCACCCGTGTGTTGGTGGATATTGTGGGCCCTCTTCCTAAGACTTCTTCAGGATTTTCTTATGTGTTGACCCTGATTGATATGGCTACTCGTTATCCTGAAGCCATTCCACTTAGAAATATCTCAGCAAAGAACGTGGTTAAGGAAATGCTAGGGTTCTTCACAAAGTTTGGTCTGCCCAAGGAGGTACAGTCAGACCAGGGAAGTAATTTCATGTCAAATGTTTTCAAGCAGTCTCTGAAAGAGTTGGGCATCACCCAGATCACGTCTTCAGCTTACCATCCCCAGACCCAAGGAGCGTTGGAGAGATATCATCAAACACTCAAATCGATGCTCAAGAAATACTGTTTGGAACATCAGAAAGACTGGGATAAAGGTCTTCCATTCGTTGTGTTTGCCGCAAGAGAATCTCCAAATGAATCACTGGGCTTCTCACCTTTTGAACTACTGTTTGGCCATGAAGTAAGAGGACCCCTTAAGTTACTCAAGGAATGCTGGCTGTCGGAGGAAGATGACGTCAACCTGCTGGAGTATGTGATGAAGTTCAAAGAACGGCTGTCCACTGCTTTACAGCTGGCGAGAGAGAATTTAGGAGCTGCTCAGGAGAAGATGAAGACTTGGTATGATAAGAAGTCCAGGTTACGCCACTTTCAGCCAGGAGATCAGGTTTTGATTCTGCTACCAGTTCATGGGCAACCTCTTCAAGCCAAATTTAGTGGCCCTTATTTCGTGGAGAAGAAACTCAGTGATGTCAACTATGTCATCGCCACACCAGATCGTAGAAAGAGCAAGCAACTATGTCACATCAACATGCTAAAGTTATATCACAGGCGGGACGAAAATAATCCAGTCTGCACTGTAGCTGTTCCACCCGAGTCTGCAAGTGAAGCTCTCCCATGCAGTATGAGCCTGAGTGATAGTTTGGGGAAGAATCCTGATATCATGAATGATCTCCAGACTAAGCTTTCTCATCTACCTCCCAAGGAAAGGCAGGAGTTTTCGGCATTACTGCAGGAGTACCCGCAAGTGTTCCGTGCCACTCCAGGAAGAACCACTGTGTTGATGCATGATGTCGATGTTGGAGACGCAAAGCCAATTAAATTGCCTCCTTACCGTGTGAACCCAGTGAAAGTTCCTCTCATCCAGAAGGAGCTTGGCTACCTGTTGGACCACAAGATGATTGAGCCCTGTCAGAGCGAGTGGAGTTCTCCTGTCACTCTGGTCCCTAAGCCAGGTGGGTCACAGCGGCTTTGCATTGACTACAGACGTGTTAATCAGATAACCAAAACAGACACTTACCCTCTCCCTCGTGTGGAAGATTGCATAGACAAGATCGGAAAGGCTAGGTACATAAGTAAGTATGATTTGTTAAAGGGATACTGGCAAGTACCTATGACTGAACGTGCTAGGGAGATCTCATGTTTTGTAACATTAGGAAAGACATTTGCATGTTCTGTAATGCCATGTACAGATTGTTTTAGAGTAATAAGAAATTTCCTTTGTAAATTTCTTTTTCTTTGTGGGGAGGTGTTACATAGCCTATGATTTCATCATCCTTTGTGTAATTTTAATGCACAGTTGCTGCATGTTTGATCACGAGCGTGTTCTGCCTCAGTCCCCCCCTTCTACCATTATAGTAGAGTAAGTCGTTCTCTCTGTTATTCAGAGCGGGATTTTCAGCGTTTTGTCCCCATGGCTTCATTTGCGCGTCCTTCTTACAAGTTGTATCAAGCTCTGCCAGCCCCTATATAATGAGCTCAGTCTCTGCATCATTGCCACTTAGATCTGCTCCTCATTTTGTTCACATCTCTGTCCTCCCCTGTACAGATATTATTATTGTGAGTGCTCAAGAAATCTCCAAACATCTAGCAGCTGTGTGTAATTTGAGTATAACTGTTATTGCATTTTTTCTTGTACTGTGTAGCATAAGGTTAATTCTTAGGCCTAGTGAGGTTTTTGATTGGTGTTGGGTTATGTCAGTCATTTTTGATAATAGTTTGTATCTGTAATAATTTATCTGGCATTCACTGAGTATTATCTGGTATCTCATTTTATCAGGGCTGACTTAGATAAATTTACTCTTGCTAATTTCGTGTTAATAGAGGCTATTGCAGTTAACCATATATTTAACCTGTTTATTTGCCATTACATTATCCTTATGAGTCCTGAATGTTTTGTTGTTAGTTTGAGCATTAAACTTTAACTTGTAATTTTACCTAACTCTTTTGTTTTGAACCTGGAACTTTACGGGACAGTAGTGACTCTTAGTATTCTCACTTAAAGTGTATGTTATCTTTCTCTGTTCCGTAACAATATATATATATATATATATTTATCTATTTATATATATATATATATATATATATATATATATATATATATATATATATATATACTGTATATCTGTCTGTTTATCTGTTTATTTATCTATCTATCTCTGTCTATTTATCTATCTATATCTATATATTAAATAAAATATATATATATATATATATATATATATATATATATATATATATATATATATATATATATATATATATATATATATATATATGGAATAGACTGTAGCACCAGTCGAGCAGGGCAGTACTCCCGAGGTGGATGGAAAGCTGATGATAGGGAGTGCTGGAGCTCCCGTTTCATCAGCCCTCAGGACTAGTTCCTGACCATCCCCCTTTGCTGAACTTTTTCAGTGTCTCAATTACACAGAGAGTAGGCCAGCATGCTGTCCAACACAAATTTCTCTAACTATCTACACCAAACTACATGCACAGTACACACTACACTTCCTTTTCCAAAATTAAAAAAAGAATCATGGCGTTTCATCACCCAGCCTCGGAGTCCTCGGGGGGGGGGACCATAAATGCCCCCACCTTCCGCCCCTCTCCCGGTGACGACTTGAGGTGCCTGTAACCACTGTCTGACTCTCTTCTTCTTCATTTCTGCAGGATTCACGGCCTTTCCTCTAACTTTCTCTCTGTTGAGCACCACCTCTCCTCCTCTAAACCTCACCTTCTTTTTCTAACTGAGACTCAGCTGTCTGAGGCAACTGACAGCAAACCCTTTTCTGTATTCTCCTACTTTCTCTATACTTATTTCAAAGCCAAAGGTGGCTGTTGTGTATATATACGCAACGAGTTATCTTGCTCTCGTGTTCCTGAACTCGATTCTTCTGAATTTGCTACATTCTGGCTTCGGCTTTCCTGTCATTCTCTGACTAAATATATCTGTGCTGTTTACTTATCCCCTAAATCTACTGACTATCAAAAATTCTTCGACTATCTTACTTCTACGATGGAACACATTCTATCCATTTTTCCTTTCTCTGAAATCTCCATTCTAGGAGATTTCAATGTTCACCACCACCTTTGGCTCTCCTCTCCTTTCACTGATCCACCTGGTGAACAACCCTACATCTTTTCTATCCTTAATGATCTAGAGCAGCTTCTACAGTACAGCACCCTACCTGTATCCCAGACCGCCTTGGGGAGAGCTCCAACATACTTGACCTCTTCCTTACAACTAATCCTTCTGCTTACACTGTTAATTTTTTTTCTCCGTTGGGCTCCTCCGATCATAACCTTATCACCTTAACCTGTCCTATCACTCCGGTACGGCCTGTGGACCCTCCAGGGAAACGTCGTCTGTGGCATTTTGGAGCCGCGGATTGGGAGGCCCTCAGGCAGCACTTCTTTGATTTTCCCTGGAATGATTATTGCTTCTATGGCCGGGAGCCATTTGAGTGTGC